>NC_022027.1:2189338-2199742 GCF_000317375.1 Microtus ochrogaster | reverse complement strand
CTCTCCAGCCCTCTTTCTTTCTTTCTTTCTTTCTTTCTTTCTTTCTTTCTTTCTTTCTTTCTTTCTTTCTTTCTTTCTTTCTTTCTTTCTTATGTATACAGTGTTCTGCCTGCACACCAGAAAAAGGTATCAGCTCTTATAGATGGCTGTGAGCCACCATGTGTTTGCTGGGAATTGAACTCAGGACCTCTGGAAGAGCAGTCAGTCTCTTAACCTCTGAGCCATCTCTCCAGCCCTATCTTAGGGTTTCTATTTCTGTAAAGAGATGCCATAGCCACGGCGACTCTTATGAAGGAAAGTATCTGATTGAGGTAGTGGCTCACAGTTTCAGCGGTTCAGTCTGTTATCATGGTGGGACATTGCAGTGTGCAGGCAGACAACAGGAAGTGGTCTGAGATACTGGGTGGTGTCTTGAACATAGATGAGACCTCAAAGTCCATCCCCACCGTGACACACTTCTTCCAGCAAGACCACAACCTACTCCAATAAGGCCACACCTCCTAATAGTGCCTCTCCCTTTGGGGACCATTTTCTTCCAAACCACCACAAACACCTATACACATAAAAATAATAATCTTTTTAAAGTCCACGATTCATGTTTTTTTTTTAATTTATTTATTTATTATGTGTACAACATTCTGCTTCCCACACACCAGAAGAGGGCGCCAGATCTCATTACAGATGGTTGTGATCCACCATGTGGTTGCTGGGAATTGAACTCAGTACCTCTGGAAGAGCAGTCAGTGCTCTTAACCTCTGAGCCATCTCTCCAGCCCCACGATTCATGTTTTAGACTCAAGGCAATTTCTTACCTGTGAGTATTATTACAAATCAAGCTACCCATTTGCAACAGACATTGGCACAGAAAAAATATTCCTATTCCAGGAGGGAGCAATGGGGTCACAGTCAAGAATAATCAGACCAAAAAAGAGAGGAACCCAGCAGGATACTCCCCACCCTATAACTGCACGTCTGCCACCTGGAACTTGGCCAGAATCATCTGGGCTACAAAAAGGTCAGGTGATCTATGGTGGGTTGAATGAGAATAGCTTCCATAGGCTTTGTTTGAATGCTTAGTAAGTTAGTGCAACTGTTTGGGAAGGATTATGGGTGTGGCCTTTCTGGAGGGCCTTGCTGGTGGTGTGGCCATGATGCCTGAGGGGTGTGGCTTTCTGGGGGGTGTCCCTGGGCTGGGCCCCCACAGCAGGCCCAGCGTCTCTCTGCCTGCTGTCTGTGTATCAGCATGTGAAGGACTCAGTTACTGCCCCAGTGTCTATCTCCTGCGTGATCATCACGGACTAATTCTCTGAAGCTGTACACCAGCTCGTTAAATACCTCCTTTTATAAGAGCTGCTGTGCTCATGGTGTCTCCTCACAGCGGTGGAACATTGGCTGTGATATGGTCCCACCGCCTCCAGTTTTGTTGCCTGCAGTGTACTTGGTCCAGTCTGTGGACCAGCACTGTTTTGTGTTTGTTGATTTCCTGGCATCTTGAGTGTGGAGCCTGCTCTGATGCAGTGATCCACGTGCCCTGAATCTGGAAACAGCTTTCCTTGACAGTTGGTTTTGCAGGAAACCTTCCGGAAGTTTCAGTCAGGTCCTCTCCTCTCAGGAGAATGAGTCTTTCTCTTTCCCACTGGCCAGCTCCCAAATAACCACACGGATACTTATATTAATTATGAAAGCTCGGCCTATGGTTTAGGCTTATTCCTAACTAGCTCTAATAAATTAATCCATTATTAACCTATGTTCTGTCAAGTGGCTTGCTACCTCATCACTTCATACTGCCCACGCTGCATCCTCTGTGACTGACTGGTGATTCTGCCTTCTTCTTCCCAGAGTTCCCTCTGCCCCGAAGCTTACCTATCTCTCCTGCCTAGCTATGACTGTTGAGCTTTTTATTACACTAGTCACAGCTATATACCTTCACACTGTACAAACATCCCTCAGGAGGCCTTTCCCAGTGTCCCAATCAAGAGGGTACAAGGGACATTTCCCTTAAACTCCAGTGAGTGGATGAGGTGCAGGGCTGCCTGTCCAGCTCCACAGGAGCCAGGCATGGTGGTGCACACTCCAGCCTGGAGAGGAGACAGGAGGATCAGTAGTCCTAGGTCATCCTGGTCTGCACAGTAAGCTTGGGGCCAGTCTGGGCTTCACGAGGCCGTGTCTGAGGTTATTGTTGGATTCTTTCTATCTCTCTCTACTTTAGTTCTTTGAGTTGGGATCTCGCAATGAAACTAGGTCCCCTGCCAACCCTTTCAAGGCAGGAATTTAAGGCAGATGGCCATACCACATGCAGTTTACGTACATTCTGGATGTGTGAAGGCTTTTGCTCGTGGGGTAAGGTCTTTAACTGCTGAGTGTCTCCTATTTGTTTGAATGTTTGTGTGTTTTTGTTTAGTTAGATGGTAAGTCAGTTTTGCTTGCTTTGGGTGGATGGTATGTTAGTTGGGGGTGCATGTGGCTGGCATGCAATGAAGGGCAGGGAACAACTGTGGAACTGGCTCTCTCCTTCCAGGGGTTGGGGAATAGTATTTTAAGCTGTGTAGCTTTTTACACTGCATTTGTTTAACTCTAAGAAGCTGTGATTCTTTGCCTGACTAGAACACCTGATGGTCTAATAAGACCTTGAAACAGTGCCAAGCTGGGCACAGTAGCTGGGCTGACCAACCAGATGCCTAAGAACTGCTGGGACAAGGCTCAGTGTAAGCGTGAGGACCTGAGTTCAAATCCCCAGAACCCATATAAAAATGGCAGGCTTTACCAGGGCATGGTGGGTCACACCTTTGATCTCTGTGAGTTCCAGGCCAGCCAGACCCTGTCTCAAAAGAGTCTGTATGAGGGGCAGGGCACTGGAGAGACAGCCCAGTGATCAGAATATCAGCTGCTCTCACAGAGGACCTGCGTTCGAGTCCTAGAACCCACATGGTAGCTCACAACCATCCAGTTTCCAGGGATCTGATGTCCTCTGTAGTCACCAGGCAGCCACGTAGGATCAGACAAAACCCACACACTAAATAAAAAAGCCAGGCATGCCCTGGTAACCGCAGTGCCAGGAAGGTGGAGCCAAGGCTTGAGGGTCAGCCTAGCCTAAAGAGGGGCTCAGTGAGAACCTCTCTCAAAGACCAAGTGAAGGGTGGTGTATGTAGCGAGGGAGGGCACAGAGCAGTCTGATCCACGCACCTGGCCATGTTGGGGGGAATGACTAAAATAACCAAATGGAACATTTTGGGACAGGTTTCACACAGCCTGGGCTGGCTGGGGATTCCAACACATTCAGGCAAATAAAGAAGACCAGGCGCTGGGGGGGAAGGCTTGGCTGGGCGGTCCATTCCTGGAAGCCATATGGTAGGGGGAGAGAACCGGCTCCTTCAAGCTGTCCTGATCTCCACCCATGAACCTACACACTATATACACAGACACATGTGTGTATGCACAAGTACACATAAACACACATGTGCACACATAAAGGAAAGAAGAACTGAAAGGAATTGTGTTTATTGCATTGGGGGCTTCTGGAAGCCTGGGGCCCTTAGCATAGATGGGCCCCTTGTCCCTCCTATGCATAGATGGGTCAAGGGGAGGGTGGAGTGTGTGGGTGCCACTCTGGGCACATCCTGAGTCACAAGGGGGTGTGGCCAGTGGAGAGGCGTGTGAACCCCAGCCCTGGGACATAGCCTCCTCCATCCGTGGCAGGGAACCCGGACAAGAGATACAGTGAGACCTGGAAGGAGCTGTGCTGGGATCCCTGCTACTGTGCTGGCTGCGGGGCGAAGGGCACCAGCTCCAGGCCAGCCTGGGCTATAGCAATTAGTTCAAGAGCAGCCTGAGGGACTTAGGGAGCCCAGGTCTCAAAGAAAAATCCGAAAAGGTGTGGTACGGTATGTGCAAGCTTGGGTGCGGTCCCCAGCATATAAAAAAAGAAAACAAAACAGAAAAAATCCCAACATGTGTGGTTCCCTACAAGCACCTCTCTGGTCCCATGCACTCGGGTCAGCTGGGGACAGCCTCGGTCTTCACCCTTTTGGGGGGCCTCCGGGATACAGGGCTGTCAGGATCTGGCTTATACACAGCGTGCACTGAGCCGTTGAGATGCACAGGGGGCTCAGCCTTGGGTGCAGCAGGGCGCGGCAGGGGCGGCAGGGCCTTGTCCAGCACGCAGGGTCCCTCCCAGGTGGGGATCTCCAGGCCCAGATGTTTCATGAGTTTTCTCATCACCTCGTCCACATAGCCATGGATGCGCAGGTCAGCCTGGCGGTCCTGTCGGGGTGATGGATGGTCAGGCCGGGGCAGAGGACACTGCAGGGGATATGGGGTCACAGGGCAGGGCACTGGCACATACGTGTTTTGTGGGCTGCAGATTGACAATGACCAGACGACCTCCCCGGCGCTTAGTGGCAAGGGGCAGGTTCCCACTGGGGCGGATCTGCAGCGAGGTGCCCAGGGTGACTGACAGGTCTGCAGTCCTGGGAGCAGGAAGCAGTGAGGGCCTGGGGTGTGGTCAGGGTGGGGCCCCGCCTCCGCCCCCCCACCCCCACCCCGAATCCCCAGTGAGAAGCTGGCTCTGTGCCATGGGCTTGTTGTATCTCCCCTCCCCACTACAGAAACTCTGAAAATAAGGAACCAAACAAACCTAATCTTCCGGTGTTCCAGGTTCTCCTCTGCATCTATCCTGCCCAGGGGTGTGGGTGATGCAGGCGCCACCTCTGCTGTCCCACCCAGGCCTGTGCAGCTGTCCCCACCCATTCCCACCCAGGGAGCGCAGGGTCACACCTGCTGGCCTCGTCAGCGAGCATCAGGTCCCGGTCAGGCAGTGAGTCCTCCCAGTCCAGAATGGTGTCCCTCAGCTCCCCCCTGTGGCAGGTCAGGGAAGGGAGTCAGGGCTTTCACCTCCAGACAGGAGCAGGCTCAAAGAAAGTCACTCACCTACAAGCCCGAAGTCCCCGCGCCTTGGCCACCGTGCAGAGCCGGCCTGTGGCCTTGAGGCCCATGGTGCCCACGACTGTGTCTCTCACGTATTGCCTGGACAGGGAGGAAGGAGGAGATGTGCCCTTTTTGGTGCTCTTTCAAGGATCCGGGGGTGGTGTAACCAGTGTATTGGGGTACGGATTCAACCCCTGAGCTACACAGCAGGACTGAGGGACAGGCAGAAAGATGGCTCAGTCTGGAAAGGGCTTGCCATGCAGACAGGAAGCCCTGAATCTATGTGAGAAAGAGGGCTCCTGGAGCCGACTTAACTCTCCAGTGCTACGGAGGCTGAGACGGGGACCCCAGGAGTTCGCTGGCCACTCAGCCAAACCAGTGAGTTCTGGAAGACTCTGCCTCAGAACACAAGGAGAGGCACTGAGTTAAGACACCTGACTCCGGCTTCTGGCACCCATACACCGGGAGCGAGTGGGAGGGAGGCAGCTAAGCCCAACGTGATGGCTCACACGTGGGATCTTGGCGCCCAGGAGGCTGAGGCAGGAGGAAGGCAGGTTCCAGGCTAACCTGGACAACTTAGGGAGGTCCCCTTTGAAAAAGAGCCCCTGGAGAAGGTCCAGGGGCTGAGGCTCAGAGGCATGGCTTATGCCTAATGCCCCAGGGCTCTTGGGTAAAGCCCTGCAATTGCCCAGCTACAGCCACAGCAGGGCGGAGCAGGGGGAGCCCCTCATTTCCAAGGGCACGGCTTGTGCCACCCTGTTCTGTAGTTCCTTGCTTGAGGGATGCGAAGGTACGCTTGCCTTCTTCTGGTTAGTCTGTTTTTATCTGACTGTCCCTGGGAACAGGGACATCTCCCAGCCTTCTGTAGGGGCATTTTAGATTTTAGGATCCCTTATCTGGCTGAGGGGGTGGGAGTGGGGATGGAGGGAACGACCTGGGGGTGCCCCATCCTGGGAGAGCCTGGCAAAGCTTCACACCCTACCCCCCAGGCGACACTCACGTCTTACACTTGGGACATTCCTCTATGAACATGTTTCCGTGGAGCTCAGCCAGCTTGTCTCTGCGGAAGAGAAAGTGAGTTCGGAGCCTTCCTAAATCCTGAGGCTTGGGTCAGCTGCTCAGCCTGCCCCCTCCTCCAGGAAGCCTTCCTGAGCTGCTCATCCACAAGACCAAGGACTTCTCATGTCTAGGGAGGATGCCCCAACCTGTGCCAGTCAGAGGAACTGTCACAGGCAGAGCTGACCTTCTCTCTGCAAACACACAAATACCTGCTCCCCACTACAAAAATCTGTTGGCCAACTGTATGTGGTGGCCCACGTCTTTTAACTGCAGCACTTGGAAGGCAGAGAGAGGTGGAATTCTGTGATATCAAGGCCAGCCTGGTCTACAGAGTGAGTTCCAGGACAGCAAGCGCTAGACAGAAAAATCCTGTCTCGAAAAATGGTTAAAAAGAAAAAAAAATCTGTTGGCCTTAGAGTGCCCGCCTAGTGTCCCCCAGTGAGGAGCTGGGGGTGTGGCCAGGCAGAGAGCCCAGCCTAGAATCCCCCAGTGATCAAGTGTTGGCCAGCTTTGAGCTCTGAGCTCTTCCGCTCTTCGCCTTTTTCCATCTCCAGTAAAATGCCCGTAAGCTCGGGCACCCGGGTTCCCAGAGGAGGAAGAGGTGCAGCTGAGCCCCGCGTCCCCTGGTCTGCTTCCACCTGACCTGGGGAAGCCGGAGCGTACGTGCAGCCCGTCCACGTTCTGGCTGACCAGGAAGCTGAGGAAGCCCCTGCGTTCCAGCTGCACCAGGGCCATGTGGGTCTTCGAGGGCCGGGCACTCTCGAAGGTGGTGTCAAACTTGGGGGCCAGGCCACGCTCCTCCATGGTCCACACGCCGTGGGGGCCTCTGAGGACAGCGAGCAGAGGGAGGAGGACAAAATTCATTTTCCAGCCCACGGACGACTCCTGTTAGTCAGTCCATGCTGGTGATGCTGGGGTCCCAGTGGTCCCCAGTCCTGCTCTTGGGTTGCTTAGGACTCTCACGGGGAGAGGCGGGCAACCTGGCGGACAAGGGCTCTGTGGAGTGGGAAAGACCTAGGGGTAAGCAAAGGCATGGGAGTTCATTGGGGTTGAGGTCCGGTTTCCCAGAATGCTTTGCTGTGGTCACGGTGATCTTATAAACCCCAACGGGTTGGTGGCCAAGCAAAGGGTACATTTTCCAGCATCCCTTGCGGTTACTACATCATCTGGGCATGTTCTGTGTATTGGGCATGTGACGTGTTCGCTGGGCCTTCCAGAGACCTAGGGGAACGGAAAGGTAGCTCTCCCACCTCACCTCGGACCCAGAGGTATCAGCAAGAGCCCTGCCTCAGTTTCCCCTCCTTGCTCACGGACCTGAAGTCAGGGATGCCAGAGGCGGTGCTGATGCCGGCGCCCGTGTGGAAAACCACGCTGGAGGACTGCCACATCAGCCTTGCCAGCTCCCATACCTTCTGCTCCAGCTCCTCTGGGGGGTCGAAGATCTGTGGGGTCAGAGGGCATGCAACACGTGACTCCCGTGGGTGGGCTTCCTGCGGTCGATGCTGTCACTCTCCCCCGCCCGTGGCCTTTGCACGCGCTGCGGGCACCCACTCCCCTTCCCTGACACCCCGTGACGTCACCTCTGACCCCTGACCTCAGATAATCCCTGTCTCTCCTACATCAAGATGCCATCGGATCTGTCTACAGGCTCCACAAACACAAGCCGGGCGTGACCCCAGCACTCGGGAGGCAGAGGCCGGGGGATCTCTGTGAGTTCGCGGCCAGCCTGGGCGCGAAGGGAGGCTCCTCTCCCCCCACCCTCGGGGTCGCGAGGCCAGCCCGGCTGACGCGGGTGCCCCGAACGGGGTGGCGGCTTCCGGTCCCGTGGACCCCAGTCTCCCGACAGGCGCACCCGGTCGCTTCCCCGCCACGCTCGCCCCTTCGCGGAACCGGGTACCTCGGTGTCCCCCAGGACGCGCGGGGGGCGTCACTTCCCGCCCCCTCCTTGCAGGGAAGTCCTCCCCATTGTCTAGATCCCGTGCTTCTCGCTGCTCGCGCAATGCCCCACTGCGACGCGCCGCCCCCATTTGGGTCATTCGGCGAGCCGGACACCGCGGCCCTCACCTCGGGCAGCCCACACTTGCCCTTATCCGCGTACGGCGACAGCCCGGCTGCATAATTCACCGACATCCTCGTCGGCACCGCAGCACGGGAACAATAAAGTTTCCCTTGTTGAGGTGGCTTCCGCCGGAAGTGGGGAAGGGACGGCTCTGGAAGAGGAGCCACCTCCTCTAGAGGTCGGGAGGCGTTCTTCCAAGGCGCATGCGCTGTGCTGATGCCGTGGCCGCCATCTTTAGTGCTGGCAGAGACTACCTGACCGACTGATGAGCAGTCGCCCGGTCTGGCTGGGCCAATCCTGGACCAGAAAGTTGATGCGGCCGCTCGCAGGAGCCGAGGCAGGAGGATTGCGAGTCCCAGGCCAGTCTGGCTGTGTAGAGAGACCCTGTTTCTAAAAAGAGACACAACCATCAACAAAATCCATTAAAATAGGCTTTTGCTCAGTGGGCAGAGCCCAGTCCCTGGTGCCTAGAGCCGGTGCGGGCTTCGTGACACCATAGGGCAGCTCTTGGGTCTCTGCTGTGTGACTGTCAGCCCGTGTCTGCCTCTCTCTGGGCCACAGGATAGGATGAATGGGAACTTGGGTTCTCAGGCCCAGTAAAGACCCCCAGGACTACCTGCCAACATTTTCTCGGCTTTGTTTCTGGGGTGCATCTCCCGGGATAGCACAGAGTTTCAGGGTCAGGTCCCCAGAACGGAGTGAGCCACATACTACACAGAGGTGCCCAGAGATGCCGAGAGATGGAGAAGGGGATATTGGGGGCACAAAGACCCCCTATGATCCCCCGTCCCTTGGTCATCTGTGCAGTAGGAGCCACCATCCTGACCCTTGTTGGTGGTCACAGACAGTACCAAAGCGTGGTGATGATGACTGGGGACCCGGTGACGGGCAGCACGTAACTACAGGAACCTCCTGATCCCCGTGGGGACACCCAAGGAAGGCTTCCCGGCGGCGGCGGGAGCGCACAGGCTGGAGGGAGAGGCGGTCCTCCGGGCTGCCCACCTGAGCAGGCTGGCCAACAACAGCTCGCCTCGGCTCATCCTGTCCTCCTGGGCGGGTGCTCCCCCCTAACCTGATCGGGTATCACCCTGACTCCGCTGCTGGCAGCTCGTACCTGGAGCGGGTAACCAGAGAGGCTGCTGTGGACGCAGGGCTCTGGCCTGGAGTCGCCTGAGGTAGGGGGATGAGGCTGGGGGAGGCCAGGGCAGACGCTGCCCTGGGTCCCGAGGAAGGGGAGGCCTGGGTCCTGGTGCTGCCCCGCGGGGGACTGCCTGCGACACCCTGAACACATGCACTTACGCACTCGTGATAGGTGCACGCGTCCCACCCGACAGCTGCGGCCCTGGATCAGTGCGCAGCCTCCACCCTGAACCGTTGTGGGGACCCACAGGCCACTGGACCTGTGCTGCCGTCACCTCTTCTAGAAGGGAGACCCCTAAATCCACAGACCTTCCCTGCCCCCATGCCGCGATTCCCTCCTGACTGGCAACCTGTGGACAACTCTCCTGGGTGTCCTGTTACTCACCCTTGGGTGTGATTGAACTCTATAGTTGGGGGGTGAGAGTGAACCGTCACACTGAGTAGTAGAGGGGGTAGGAAGGATGGACGGATGGGTGTGTGGGCGGATGGATGGATGAATGGATGGATGGGTGTGTGGATAGATGGATGGACGGACGGACGGGTCGATGGGTAGATGGATGGATGGACAGACTGACGGGTGGGTGGATGGGTGGATGGGTGGGTGGATGGATGGGTGGATGGATGGGTGGATGGGTGGATGGATGGATGGGGTGGATGGGTCTACCCTGAATAGATTGCTCTTGTTTACCAAGAGTAGTGGCAAGTGTGACTGGCTTTCCTACAAGGGACTGAGAGTCCAGTGTCTCCTCCTTTTTACCCCTAGTAAAAAGCCTGTCACTGGGCAAACCTGGAAGCAGCCTGGTAGCTGCTCCTTGCTTAGAAGCCAGGTTAGAGGCAGAGGAAGTGACCTAGTTGTGGAGAATGCAGGACATTCCACTTGGGGAGGTAGAGTTCATTCTGTCTGGGAGACAGAACACTGATGAGCACATAGGGTTTTATGACTAGGTCTACAGAGAAACGGGGAGGGTTCTTAACATCAGTGGCTGATGCAGAAGCACAAGACGGTGGTGTGAGCTGATGCAGTACAGGATGGTGGTGTGAGCAGAAGCACAGGATGGTGGTGTGAGCTGATACAGAAGCACAGGACGGTGGTGTGAGCTGATGCAGAAGCACAGGACGGTGGTGTGAGCTGATGCAGAAGCACAGGATGGTGGTGTGAGCTGATGCAGAAGCACAGGAAGGTGGTGTGAGCTGATGCAGAAGCACAGGACGGTGGTGTGAGC
>NC_022027.1:2188940-2189188 GCF_000317375.1 Microtus ochrogaster | reverse complement strand
GCTGATGCAGAAGCACAGGATGGTGGTGTGAGCTGATGCAGAAGCACAGGAAGGTGGTGTGAGCTGATGCAGAAGCACAGGACGGTGGTGTGAGCAGAAGCACAGGACGGTGGTGTGAGCAGAAGCACAGGATGGTGGTTTGAGTAGAAGCACAGGATGATGGTGTGAGCTGATGCAGAAGCACAGGACTGTGGTGTGAGCAGAAGCACAGGATGGTGGTGTGAGCAGAAGCACAGGATGGTGGTGTG
>NC_022027.1:2160024-2187825 GCF_000317375.1 Microtus ochrogaster | reverse complement strand
AGAGAGAGAGAGAGAGAGAGAGAGAGAGAGAGAGAGAGAGAGAAGCTTTCCTACACAGCTACACAGGCTGGACTGGCCCCTGATATCTTCCGCCTGGCCCCTCATTTCCTCCGATACATTTTTCACAGAAACCCTGGGAATCACAGCCAGTTGGAAACCCAGTTACTGCAAAAGCCAAGTAAAGGGCTGACAAGATGGCTCAGAGGGGAAAGGTGTTGGAGCCAAAGCGTTTCCTGTGTCCTGCACAGCACCGCATGTGTGCAGTACCCATGGAGGCCGGAAGGGGGCGTTGGGTCCCCTGGCGCTGGAGTCGCTGGTGGTTGTGAGGCCAGTGTGGTCCTCTGCAGGGGCAGCCCGTGCGCTGACCTCTCCTGAGTTTGATTCCCAGAACCCACTGGGGGAAGGAGGAAAAGGACTCCTCAAAGTTGCCCTCTGACCTCTGTCGTCATGCACCCGCTCGCGCACCCACATTAATATAAATTTTAAATTAAAGGAAAAATAGTTTTTGAAAAGCTGAATTAGGGCAGCTGTGATGGCTCACGCCTTTTATTTTTATTTATTTATTTATTTATTTATTTATTTATTTATTTATTTATTTATTTGGTTTTTCGAGACAGGGTTTCTCTGTAGCTTTGGTGCCTGTCCTGGAACTAGCCCTTGTAGACCAGGCTGGCCTCGAACTCCCAGAGATCCGCCCTGCGCACGCCTTTAATCCCAGCACTAGGGAAACAGAGGCAGGCGGATCTCTGAATTCGAGGCCAGCCTGGATTACAGAGTGAGTTCCAGGACAGCCTGGACTACACCGAGAAACCCTGTTTGGGAAAAAGATCTATCTATTTAAAAGCTGAATTAGTTCAAAATCTTGCAGCCCACCCCTGATGAGAAACATCTAGTTTGGGATGGGAAGCAGGTGTGTTTCCATGGGTTGCTGAAGGGGCAGCTTCGGGGTGGGAGGAGCGGTAGTGGGGGTGGGGGAGTGGGGCGCTCGCCAGCCTGGGCAGCAGATGGGAGGCCTGGGCCGCCTCTGCCCGCCCTTCTCCGGTTTCCGCACAGCAGCCAGAATGAAGCTCCGCTTTTGTCAAGGCAGCCTCAAGGGAAGAAAGGGAACACCTGTGGCTTCTGGGTCCCCTCCTGGGGCAGGCAAGCGCCAAGCTGTATTCCAGCAGGTGTCCCCACGCTGTCCTTCCAGGCTCCAGCAGGGGCGCAGCTGGGCGCAGCGGGCTCTGGGTCTCCCTTGTTTAGAGCTGGAATTACCTTATGGGGCCTCTCACCGACCTTCTGATCTTATTTGAGAAAATCCCTCCAGGGCAATGAGGAGGCTTGTAGAGGTTTGCTGGTGCTGTCCTGATAGCTCGGGCTGGACTTGAACTCACAACCCTACCACCTCAGCCTTCTGAGTGCTGAGATCACAAGTTGGACATCCACACCCAGCTCAAAGTATTCTCTCTCTCTCTCTCTCTCTCTCTCTCTCTCTCTCTCTCTCTTTCTCTCAAAGTTGGCATATATGTGTGTGTCCGCACGTGTGTGTGTGTGTGTGTGCCAGGACTTCCCATAGAGAATGACTCACCGACATACCAGCCCAGTGCCCAGAGTGTTGAGGGACAGGAAGGCAGGATTGGTTTGTTAGGGAAACATTCGTAACTGCAAGGACTGGGTGAGACCCTCACTTCAGAGTTCTGCCTGTCTGGAAACTCCGCATCCCACAGTTCCCGTCCTGTCCCCAAGACACTTTCTATATTACCAACCACTTGCACAGAAGCCACGGAACTGGAGAGGGCTTGCCTTGGCTCTGAGTCTCCAAGGCATCCAGCAGTCACCCGATAAATGCTGAACAGCAGAGCCTCTGCCCAGGGTGCCCATACCCTGTCCCTCAGTCCCCGAGCGGCAGATCGTGGGATGCATCTGTGTGTCCTGTGTGGAGGGCAGCCAAGGCGGGACAGGTGCCCACAGACCCCGGAGACAGAAACGCAGGCCGCACTCCTGCACTGAAAGGTTGATCTAATGAATTGCGCAGGCACCGCTCCATGTGTCCGGTGAGTGAAGCGGCTTTTACTGTGTTCTCACTGTGTACCAGGCCCGTGCGGGGTGGTGCGTCCCGCTCAGTTGGCAAGTCTACCTGAACCCCAGTGCGCACGTGAGGAGGGCGGAGGCCCTAGTAGGTGAGCTCTAGGTCAGGCCCATAGGTGGATAGGGGCGAGGTAGGCGCGGGATTCCATTTCAGAGTGAGAGCCGCTGTACCGGAGCAAATGGTGGAAGAGTGGATGGACGGGTGGGCTAGAGGAGTGAGCGGGCGAAGGGAGGAGGAGTGAGCCACTAAATGTGCCTATGAAAAGATGAGTTAGTGAATGGGGGGCGGGAAAGGTGAATGAAAGGATTAACAAATATGTGAATGAATGAGTAAACGGCTGGGAGACGATGTGTGAATGAACGACGGGCCAGCTGCCAGGCAGGGAGTAGCCTGGTGAGGGGTGGGGGCGGGGTTGAGCCTGGGGAGGAGGTAGGAGGGGCCTGAGCGAGGGTGGGGGGGGAGGGTGAAGCTGGGCGGAGCCTGTGCTTGAGGAGGAGGGCGTGGCCACGAGACTGGGGGGAGTGGGCGTGGTCTGGTCTGGCCTGGCCCCATCCCTTCGCCATGAAGCAGCTGTGCCTTTGCGCATCCGCCTCCTTTGCGGTAGGCGTTTGGGTCCCTTTGCGCTTTCCCTTCTTCCTAGGAAGATGCTCGGCGGGGGGCAGGGGGCGGGGCAGCTGCGGGGCGCGGGCCGGACGTGGAGGGCGGCGCCGAGGGTCTCTGTGCTCCACGCGGGGTCAGCCGAGCGTTGCGGGATGCAGGTCTTGGAGGACACTGCGGACATTGACTTGGGAACCTGGGCATATTTGTGGCTGCAGCTCTACCGTCCAGGCCTTAATGCTATAGGGGACGATGGGACCTTGGCAGAGCAGCTGTGAAGGGCGGGGAGGTAGTGGCGTCAATGGGCGCTGGAGGATGTTTTAGGTAAGGCCAGTCACCTTAGCATTCATAGGCTGAGGCAGGGGGATCTTTAATTTGAGGCTAGCCTGACCACATAGTGAGACGCTGTCTCAAGATAACAAAAGATAGTAAAATAATTGTGGAGGAGGGGTGAGGTGATGGGTTGTTGGATGCCCTCCCCAGCGCTACGTAAAAGTAGGTGAGCTGGTTCATACCTGTCATCCCAGTCCTGGGGAGGGGGAGGCAGGAAGACCAGGAACTCAAGGTCATCTTTGACTCAAGGAGTTTGAAGCCAGTCGGGACTACGTGGTGGTGCCCGACTCTGCGTCAAAAACAGAATGCTATTGGAGACCTCGCCTTTAATCCCAGCACTTTGGGGGCATGAGCAGGCCTATCTCTGTGAGTTCCAGGATAGCCTGATCTACATAAAGAGATACTTTAAAAAAAGAAAAGAAGAAAGATGGGCGTTGTCTTACAAAACTGGCTTTGGCTTAAGGCACAGTGAGGGGAGGTGGTTCGAGGACATTCGGAAGATGCCGTGGTAGTGGGTCTGCAGACACGTGCTGGGGGGGGGTGCAGGTTTCAGAGACGTTGTCTCGAGGCCCCCAGCCAGGACCACCTACCCCACAGCTCCGGCTCGGTCCCACCGACCTTGGCTCCTGCCCGCCCTGTGGCCCGTGCCCTATCCCGAAACCCGCAGCAAGAGGCAGGCGCCAGGCAAGTGCCCAGGAGTGGGGTGGGTGAGAGTCCGGAGCCGCTGCCTTTGTCCCTTGGTGGGGCGGGGACGGTGAACCCACTCAGTCCCACACACCTCTGGGTGTGCCACCACAGGGCCAAGACTGGAGCAAAAATGACCAGCGCCTGCTCCAGGCCGTGGAGAACAACGATGAGGCCAGAGTGGCCTCGTTGATCGCCCACAAAGGGCTGGTCCCCACAAAACTGGACCCCGAGGGCAAGTCTGCGTGAGTGCCCAAGCCCTGGGACTGGGGTGGCTTTGGACACTCTTCTGGGAATGACCCCTAATTCATGCCTCTAGGTTCCACTTAGCGGCCATGAAGGGTGCCGTGGGCTGTCTGGAGGTGATGCTGGCTCAAGGCTCAGACGTCATGAGCACAGATGGAGCAGGTACTTCCGGACCCGCCCCTGGGTGGACGGCAGGGTTTCCTTGGCTGTCCAGAGTAGGGTTCACATCGAGGCTGTAGCTCCATGGGTAGGACACTCACCATGAGGGGAAGCCCTGGAGTGCATCCGTGGTGGGTGTACGCCTGTCATCGTCCCAGCAGCTGGTGTGGTGCTCAAGATCAGGAGTTCAAGCGATTCAGCTCAGCTATATGTGCCGTGGAGGCCAGCTTGTGTTATATGAGACTTCGTCAAAAATTAAAAATAAAATAAAAAAAAACCCTCAGTCCCAGCATCTGGGTGGCAGAGGCAGGCAAATCCTTGCGAGTTCTAGGCCAACCTGGACTACGTAATGAGACCCTGTATGGAGAGGCAACAGACAGCAACCAAAAAGTTTACGGAGGCAGCGGGTTTTAAGAAGTAGTGAGTTTGGGGCTGGAGAGATGGCTCAGTGGTTAAGAGCACTGACTGCTCTTCCAGAGGACCCGGGTTCAATTCCCAGCACCCACATGGCAGCTCACAACAGTCTGTAACTCTAAGATCTGACACTTCACACCAATGCACATAAAATAAAGTTAAATAAACCATAAAAATATTTTTAAAAAAAGTAGTGAGTTTGGAAGCTGAGGCGCGGGAGGCCGCTGAGCACACCTGGAGGACACTTCCCATCTCTTCTACCCTCAGGTTACAATGCCCTTCACCTGGCAGCCAAGTATGGGCACCCTGAGTGTCTGAAGCAGCTCTTGGAGGTCCTGATGCTCATTCTCTGTCCACACGAAACTCCAGCTACTTCCTCAAACCCCAGCTACTCCCGGGCCCCCAGCTTGGTCCCTTCTGTTACCATCATCAAAATAGGGTCACCTGGGGGGGGGCTGGAAGATGGGTTCTCAGGGAAAGAAGATGGGGGAGGGGAGAAAAAGGAAAAAGAGCCAGAGGGACTGGAGAGGCGGCTCAGTGGTTAGAACACTGTCTGTTCTCGTGGAGGACCGACGTGACGTTCGACTCCCAGCACCCATATGGAGGCTCATAACCATCTGTGACTGCAGCTCCAGGGGACCCTACTTGCCCTTCTGGTGTTCTCGGGAACTCATGTACACACCTACAACACACATTGCACACACACACACACACACACACACACACACACACACACACAAAACTAAAACATCTTAAAAATAGCGAATCTGTGAGCCGATGAGATGTCACTGTAGGTACGAGTACTTGCCCCAAGCTTGCTCACCTGATATTGTTCACTGGGAACCTCAGGGAAGGAAAGAGCATTCTCCCACCTGGCAACATGCTGGGCCGAGTACCAGCAAGCACACACGCAGAAACAAGGGCAGTAGAGTCCAAAGGAGTAGGGAGGGCTGAAGAAATCAGTCACTCAGGAGATAGAGATGACATCACCTGTCACTATTTCCCAGGCTTCCTGCGTGGTGGACATTGAGGACAGCAGTGGGTGGACAGCCCTTCATCATGCAGGTGGGTGCAACCAGGGCCTCCCAAATTCAAGGCAGGATCCCTGTCAATGGATGATGCTCCCAGTCCCTCACTGGGGGATTCTAGGGGGGCTCCACCCCGACCACGCCCCCAGCCTCTCACTGGGGATTCTAGGCGGGGCTCCACCCTGACCACGCCCCAGCCCCTTACTGGGGATTCTAGGCGGGGCTCCACCCTGACCACGCCCCAGCCCCTTACTGGAGGATTCGAGGTAGGGCTCTCTATATCTCTGACCTGCAGCTCTAGACCTTTTCTTAGTTTTTTTTTTCTTTCTTTGGTTTTTTGAGACAAGGTTTCTCTGTGTAACAGCCCTTGGAACTCCCTTTGTAGACCAGGCTAGGCTCAAGCTCACAGAGATCCATCTGCCCCTGCCTCCCAAGTGCTGGGATTAAAGGCGTGCGCCACCACCGCCTGGCCTTTTCTTAGTTTTTATGGATGAGTATTCATGTGTGTGTCATGTGGAAGTCAAAAGACAATCTGTGTCATTGTCATGTACTCTCCACCCCTTCTGTGAACTTGGTCTCCACAACTTAAGCTAGGTGATAGCAAACCTTGCATCCTCCTGCCTCCCCCCCTCCCACCCCCGTGCTGGGGTCGCATTGTGCACCTCCACACCTGACTTATATTTGGGTGGAGCTTAGGTCTCTTACGGACAGAGCCATTTTCTGAGCCCTCTCCCTACTTATTTTGACGCAGTTTGTAGCTCAGGCTAGCTCTGAAGTCCATAGTCCTCCTGCTTCAGCCTCTGAGTTTCTGGGGGACGGATGCGGGCCACCATCTCCAGCTGGTCACTTGTTCTGTGTGCAGCCTAAGGCTTAGCTCAAAGTACAGTCACTGTGTGAACCAGGCCCCTTTGCCCCATTGCACAAGAAGTTAGGCACCTGTACCAGTGGGGGACCCTATTTCTTGCACCCCAAAGCCTGGCCTGTGGGTGGACAGAGTAGGGTGGTTAGAACCCTAATTCCTTTCAAAATCCCCTGGGTGCCCTAAATACAAGCAGCTCCTCCACTCCAGAGCAGCCAAGGACTGATTGCCGGGGGCCAGGAGCACAGGGTTCTAGCCTGCCCGCCCCTCCAGGCAGATCCTCCTGCCCAGGGGACAGCACTTTTGGCTTTGTTGTTAGTCACTAAGTCCCCAGTCAGAGTGGCACCATCAGGAGGCGTCCATGCTCACGGCACTCGAGGGGATGTCTTAAAAAGTTAAATCATTTATTCAACTGTGCCATGTGCTTGAGGGAGGTGGAGTGGGTTCTCTCTCCTGGCAGGTATGTCCTGGGGATTCAGCTCAGGTCAGTAGGCATGGCAACAGGCACTTTTACCAATTGAGCCATCTTTCTAGTCTGCTTTTTTTTTTTAATGTTTTTTGTTTGATTTTTACTTTTTAAGAAATGTATTTACATTTTTTTAAATGTGTATGAGTGTTTTGCTTGCATGCATGTCTGTGCTAGGCCAGAAGGGGGTGCTGGGTCCCCTGGAACTGGAGTTACAGATGGTTAGGAGCTACTACTACCACGTGAGTGCTGGGAACCGAACCCAGGTCCTTTGCAACAGCAGCCAGAGCTTTAACCACTGAACCATCGCTCCAACCCTGAGATTTTAGTTGAGGTCTCATTCGGTAGCCCATGCTGGTCCCTAACGTGCAACCGTCCTCCAGCCTGGGCTTCCCAGCTGCTGGCATAACTGGTGTCAGCCACTCTGCTGCAGAGTAAGTTCCAGCCCAGCCAGGCTGCAGACTGAGACCTGGTCTCTTGTCTTTCCCAGCGGCTGGTGGCTGTCTGTCCTGTTCAAAGCTGCTCTGCTCTTTCAAGGCACACATGAACCCCCGGGATCGGGTGAGCTGCTGGGATCTTGTGGGGGCGGGGTACAGTACTATCCCTGCCGTAGCTGATAACTCATGCCATCTCATCCTCCCTACCAGTCGGGAGCCACGCCTCTCATCATAGCGGCCCAGATGTGTCACACAGATCTCTGCCGCCTCCTCCTGCAGCAGGGGGCTGCAGCAAACGACCAGGACCTGCAAGGCAGGTGAGCACCAGGCCTCCCGACCTTTCCAGCAGATGCTGTGTGACTTGGAGCAGGTATCTGGACCTCTCTGAGCTGCGGACCTAGGAACCCTCTTCCTGGCCTGGATGTAGAGCAGGGTTTAGAAGGTTTGGGACCAACGTCTGCTCCTTCAGTAGCCCCGTTTACCCCCACAGGACAGCCTTGATGCTGGCGTGTGAGGGGGCCAGCCCGGAGACCGTTGAAGTACTCCTGCAGGGTGGAGCCCAGGTGGGCATCACTGATGCCCTGGGCCAGGACGCCACTCACTACGGAGCCCTGACGGGGGACAAAGTCATCTTGCAGCTTCTACAGGAGTTTGCACAACGCCCTTCACCTCCCAGTGGTGTGCAAACCCTGCTTCTGCTATCTGTCTCCTTCTAAGCAGTTTCTGGTCATCCACTTATTTCTTTGTTACTGATAGTTCCAAGGTACCTCAATGCTGGGTCATGAAAATTTTCGTTTCCCAGTCTCAGGGCAGTTTCAAGGAGCCCCAGAGGACTCACGAGTGGTCCACTGTGATTTCTTGGGTCACCCTTAGTATGGAGACTGCCTTTCCTAAGAGATGACAGCCCACCCTACCCCCAACAGGGAAGCTTCACTGCCCCAGTCTGCGAGTTTTGGGGTCCTCCCCACCCAGCAGAACCCCATATGTTTCTACCTTAACGTCCCTGGACCAGAGGCTGGGTTTTGTGGTGCACGACCAGGAGACTAGAGAGCTTAGATCTGAGTTTGAGGCTAGCCTGGGCTGCAGAGTGAGACCCTCCCGGACGACAACAACAAAGCACTAGCACTTGGGGAGCTACTCTGGGCTGAGAACGCAGAAGGTGGTCCCTGACTTTGCTTCCGCTCTCCACAGCCTCTCCAGAGGATGACTCCGGAGAGGCCTCGTCTCAGGTAGGAACCCGGAAGGGCTGACAGTCCTCTGCCCGGTGCATGCACTCGCTGCACCCGCCCTCGCCTCCTCCTCCCCACCCTCCACCCCCAGGAAAAGACAGACCCGCGTGGACAGCGGTTCTGTCACCGCTACTCCGGGATCTGCTGCTGCCCAGTGGCGGTTACTTGAATACCAGCGGTGGAACTGGGAGGGGAGGTGGTTGCTAGCACGGCCACTTTACCTGCGGCTCCGATCTTCAGTGACTCGGGCTTCAAAGGGGATAGACGATGTCACAGAGGACTATAAAGCAAGGGGGAGGGTACACAGCGAATGGCTGGTGGGAGGTAGGACTAGTGGGGTGAACTTGGGGTTCATCACAGGAAGTCAGGAGGGAGCTGAGGCGGCTGACCGCAAGGGGCTGGGCAATTTGGATCCCCTGAGTGGATCCTGGCCCAGGCCCTGTGTCCTCTGTCCCCTTATGCCCATGCCAGAACTCGGTGTCCAGCCATGAAAAGCAAGGGGCCCCCAAGAAGCGGAAGGCACCCCAACCTCCAGCCAGCATGCCTGTTCCCGTAAGAGATGGGGTAGCCTGGAGTGGGAGGGGGCTCTGCCTCACGCTCACGGTGGTGCAGCCTTGGAGACCTCACCTAAAGTGGCTTCCCTTGGTGGGGAGGGGACAGGACGACCAGGATGCTTATGAGGAGATTGTGCGCCTGCGCCAAGAGAGAGGCCGGCTCCTGCAGAAGATCAGGGGCCTGGAACAGCACAAGGAAAGGAGGAGAAAGGAGGTTAGGAGGTTGTAAGGCCTGCGGTCCGGGTGTGGGGAGCTATTCCTTGGGACACCACACCACCTGCCTTCCTCCCCTTCCTTCTTCCTCTGCTCCAGACACTCGGCCCCCTCACTGACCTTCCCACATGCCAGGCTCTGTCCTGCCCCAGGGCCTTTGCAGGAGAGAATTATCTGTCCAGATGTCTCCAAGGCTCTTTCTTCAGTCTCTGCCTGTTACTGACCTACATTTCCCACTTTATTTAAAATCGTCCGGTCATTTTCAGCTTCCTTCATTTCCACCATAGAGCTCCACCACTCAAAGCCACGCCCCCGAGGGCAGGCTCAGCTGAAGGTGCCACTATCAGAGTGGATAAACTCTGGGTGAATGACTGGCCCTCGGCGAGGCGTAAACGAATGAGTGAGTGGTCTGGAACAGGGTCTGCTGTGGAACAGGCTCTGGGCCAAAGCAACTTGAGCGAGCACGAGAGAGAACAGAATGGGGTCCGGCACACAGCGTGAACGCTCAGAGTGGTACACAGTAGGACTGACTCAGTGTAGGTGGAGAATAGTCATGGCTGTCAGACACTAGGTGGCGCATGACTGTACAGCTCTGTCCTGCTCTGTCCAATCCCAACCGCTTCTACCTGCAGCCCCTGGAGGCCGAGGCCAGCTCAGTGCACAGCCTTGAGAGGCAGGTAGGTGGGGAGGACCACTGCTTGGGAGGGTCCTGGGTCCTCAGGTCCTTAAGTGCTGACCTTGTCCTCTGCAGGTGCAGGAGCTGCAGCAACTGCTGGCAGAGAAGCAGGAGGAGAAGGAGAGTCTGGGCCGGGAGGTGGAGAGCCTGCAGAGCCGCCTGTCCCTTCTGGAGGTGGGCAGGGCCACGGCGGGCGTGGCCAGAGGGGTTAGGGTGCTGGGTGCGGACAGGGCAATAAACTGGGTGGGCTGGAGTCAGAGTCTGGGGGCGGGGCCAGAGGCGGGGTGGAGTCAGAGGCTGGGGGCAGGACCAGAGGCTGGGTGAAGTCAGAGACTGGAGGTGGGACTAGAGGCTGGGTGGAGCCAGAGACTGGGGGCGGGACCAGAGGCTGGGTGGAGTCAGAGACTGGGGGCAGGACCAGAGGCTGGGTAGGCTGGAGTCACAGGCTGGGGGCCGGACCAGAGGCTGGGTGTGGTTGGAGTCTGGAAAGGGAGTAGAGGTGTGGGGAAAGTCTGAAGACAAGGATGGCGGGGTTGGGTGTGCCATCATCAAAGTGTGTAGAGCCAGTGTTGTGGATGGGGGCAAGGTGCGGGGCCACTGCAAAGGGCTGGGCCAGAGACAGGAATGGGAAGGACCAGGGCAGGGGTGGGTGGAGTCAGGGTGGGCGGGCAGATTTTTGGTCAGTGTCAGGTGGGTCTTTTGACATGCCAGAGCTTCTTCATTCAGGAACCATGGTGCATCCACAATGTCCCGACTACACATGACTTCCACAAAGCCACATATCTATGAAGATTTCTCCAAACACACACACATATGCCAAGATGGCAGCCACACTGACACAGGCATCCCACATGCCCCACACATATAAACCTCCCAGTCACACACAGACCACACCCCTCAAACCTTCACCCAGATGCTGCTCAAAGTGTGCAGTTAGAATCAGCGAGATGGATCAGCCGATGAGACGCTGTGCTGCCCATCCTACTGACCTGAGTTCACGTCCCCACAGGATGGAAGGAGAGAACCAATTCTCTCACTGCCACCTATGCCCTGTGGCATGTGTGCATCCCTGTACGGTTACACACAAAAGAAACAAAATGTGGCAAAATATCTACGAGCATGCATAGAGACGATCCTCTATTGGGCAGCTGCTTTGATTCAAACCCAGAGCCTTGATCATATGTTGGGCATGTCCTCAGTGGGGAATGCTTGCCCGGCATGTCCAAAGGCCCTGGCCCACCCCAGCATCCCAGTAGAACATGGAAGGGCATGTTGGATGCTCTGTGAATACAGCCACTACCAGTCGGGTGACTCCAGAGTGTTGTATAGATATGCGAACACCCCAGTTTTGGGAGGTAATGATGATATCAAGGTGCAGGACCTGAAGGTCGACTTTGTACCCCACTGCTAGAATGATAGAGAGAACACCAGCTACGACGTGGTCACCCTGCAGGACGAGGAGGCTGAGATGCCTGACTTTCCAGGTGAGTTCTGAGTCCCTCCACCCCCTCACTGCTCCCCATCTGGGATTCTGAGGCGTTTGGGGGGGGCGGAGCCATGACCTTACGTGGAGGGGCGTGATGCCAGGAGAGTGGCAATGCACTGTGAGCTCCCCTTTCCCCCCTCAGTTGCGGGAGGTAGTGCTAGGTCCCCTGCTGCATGGCTCCTGCCCCTGACAGCAGCGTGTGCTGCCAGCCTGACTCCATGTTCTCCCCGACCCTGCCAGGAGCTGATGCGCTGTTGTCAAAGCAGCAACGTCTGTCAGCTGACGAGCTGGTGGCATCCCTGCAGGAGCAGGTAGCTCAGCTCACCAGGCAGAACCAGGAGCTGTTGGAGAAGGTCCAGGTGGGGAAACTGAGGCAGTGTACAGCTCTGGGGACCTTGGGGTGGGCGGGGAACATGGTGAGGCTGTCTCTTAGCCTGCCTGCCTCGCCACCCCCAGATCCTTGAGGAGTTTGAGAAGGACGAGGTGCAGATGGTGGAAGACAATCAGCCTGAAGTGGTCCCTCTGGTCTTGTATGATACTCTGAGGATAGAAGTTGAGCAGCTCCGGAGGCAGCACACAGAGGCCATGCATGCACTGCAGGAGCAGCGGGAGGTGGCCAGGGGTCATGGAGAAGAGACAGTACAGAAGGAGAGCAGGGACAAGGGGACCACCACCCAGAATGGTCCTAGCGTCCCGGAGCTCAATGGTACCACATATCCAGAAACCCCAGCAAATGGCACCACCGAACCCCAAGCAGAAGGCTGCTTGGGCACCGGAAACACAGAAGCCAGTGCTTCAGAAGTGACACCTATAGAGCCCGAGGCTGCAAGTTCAGAGGCCACGGGGAAAGATGCTGCGGCAGACGAGGCTGTGGACACGAGAACCACTGGGGCTCAGGCCCTAGACGTGAAAGCTGTAGGTGACAAAGCTGAAAGAGAGCCGGTGGTGGCGGAAGCCATGGGAGGGGAAGGGAATCCAGGCATGGAGGCTGATGGGGTGCGTGTGGTGCAGGAGGGGCTCCCCGACACAGGGATTAGAAACACGGAGGCCACGGGAGTAGAATTGCAGGATACCGGAGTTCAGGCCACAGCAGCAGAGTCCACGGTAGTGAAGTCCACGGGAGTGCAGGCCACAGTGGCAGAGGTCATAGGAGTGAAGGTCACAGGAGTGCAGGTCACAGCGACAGAGGACACAGTAGCCAAGGCCACTGGAGCTGAAGCCCCGGGAGCAGAAGCCATGGGGGCGCAGGCCACTATGACTGAGGTTACGGAAACTCAGGCCACCACCCTGGAAACCATGGGAGCAGAGGAGGCCACGGGGTCACAAGCCATGGCCGTAGAGACCACAGGCACGCAGGCCACTGTGACAGAGGCCAACGGAGCCGAGGCCGTAGGACTCAAGGCCTCGGAAGCCGGGGCCGCTTGCACTGAGAGTCCCTGTGCTGCGGTCTTGCACCCGGGGGCAGCGGCAGCGGCGGCGGCGCTGCAGGCCGAGCTGGAGACCCGAATCCGCGGCCTGGAGGAGACGCTTCGCCTGCGGGAAAGGGAGGCGGCGGCCGAGCTGGAGGCCGCCCGGGACCGATTTGCGGAGGCTGAGGAAGCGGCACGGGGGAGGAGCCGGGAGCTGGAGACGCTGCGGGAGCTGCTGGCCACGGCCACGGCCACGGGCGAGCGCGCACGCGAGGAGGCCGCTGAGCTGCGCCGAGCGCTGACGGCCTCCGAGGCTCGGGCTGCCGAGCTCAGCTCCGCGCACGATGCGGTCCGCGAGGAGCTCGAGCGCGTGCGCGGGGCCTCGGTTCCTGCGGACGAGCACGAGCAGGCGCTGGGCGCGCTGCGCGACCACGTGACCCGGCTGCAGGCGCAGCTGGAGGAGCTGGCGCGCAAGCACGAGAGGACCAGCGCCGAAGTCTTCCAGGTGAGCGCAGGCGCCAGGGAGGCCCAGAGAGGACGTCGGATCTCCCGGAACTTTGGATTTGCACACTTGAGCCAAAATGTGGGTGCTGGGAACCGAACCTTGGTCTTGTGCCTGAGCAGCCCGTAATATTTCTATTTAGATTTAACTGATTATTCTTATGTGTGTGCACACACAGTATGGCGTGAAAGTCAGATGGCAGCCGGTGGGACGCAGTCCTCTACTTCCACCATGTGGGTCCTGAGGACCAAACCCGGGTTGTCAGGCTTGGCTGCAAGCGCCCTTACCCGCTGAGCCATCCCCAAACCCCGGCCTTTTTGTTTGTTTGTTGTTTTGTTTTTATGAGTTTGTTTGTTTTGTTTTTATGTTTGTTGTTTTGTTTTTATTAGTGTGTGTGTGTTTTGAGACGTCTCTCTCAGTTGCCTAGGCTGCCCTTGAACTCATGATGTAGCCCTCAAACTCTTGATCCTCCTGCCTCAGCCTCCTGAGTACCTGGACCTCACTCGGGCATCACTGAGTGGGGGAAGCTAGAACCCAGGGCCAGAGGTGCATGCAGGACCCGAAGGTTCCTAGGGTTGGGTGGGGAGGTGGAAAGCCATCAGCTTGACATGAGAGGGTGGGGAGAGCCCCAGGATCCAAGCCTCTTTGGGGTCTAAATGTCCCTAGAGTCACGCGTGGGCTTGGGCCACAGGTGCAGCGGGAGGCATTGTTTATGAAGAGCGAGAGGCACGCGGCTGAGGCCCAGCTGGCCACGGCCGAACAGCAGCTCCGGGGGCTTCGTACAGAGGCCGAGAGGGCACGCCAGGCGCAGAGCCGTGCCCAGGAGGCCCTGGACAAGGCCAAGGAGAAGGACAAGAAGGTGGGTTCCCTCCTGCTCTCTGTTGGGGCCCACTCAGCCGAGGTTACACACCTGAAGAAGACGGTTACACCTCGTAGCCGTCACTGTCTTGTGAAGCCAGCCCATTTATCAATGGCAGAGTGGGACAGAGAAGAGTCTCAGCTAGAGCCACTATGGGTGTTGATGCTCCAACTGCTCATTGTAACCATCCTAACTGCTATGGCGCGCTTACCGCTCTAATCCCCATTTGAAGTAACAGGCACAGAGAGGTAAATCCAGTTACACAAGGTCACACAGCAATAAATGGATCACATGCCGGCATTTGAACCCAGTTTTCCCGGAGCCTGTAATGTTTAGAAGATTTTAAAATTATATGTATTTCTTTGGTTGGGGGTTGGGGCATGCCTGTGTGGAGGTCAGAGGACAACTTGCCTAAATCCGTCTTCTCATTCAACAATGTGGGTCCCAGGGGTTGAACTCAGTAGAGAGACAAGAGAGAGGCTTGGCCCCAAGTGCCCCGGCTCCCGCATGTGAGCCAGCTGACCAATTGTGTCATTTTTGTGTTCTCTGTGTGCAGGTGCATGTGTGCAGGCCACAGGTCAGCCTTGGGCCTCCCTGTAACATGAGCTGAAAATCCAAGTTGTTTTTATGGGTTACTGACTGTAACCAGGCAGCTCTAGAACCTGCTGTTCCCCAGATGAGCTGACAGGGTGTTTTTCTGTGACAGGCCAAAAACAACAAAGTATCTGCTAATTTGTATGTTGTCTGCTTCCTGTTGCTGTGAGCAGACAGAGACGTGTTGATAAAACTTTTATTGATGAATATAAAAGTGTGATTTGGAATCCCTTCAAGGGTCACAAAATTGATCTATTTTCTCCCCCCAAACATTTAAAAGTTCAAGGAGTTGGGCGGTGGTGGCACACGCCTTTAATCCCAGCACTCAGGAGGCAGAGGCAGGCGGATCTCTGTGAGTTCGAGACCAGCCTGGTTTACAGAGTGAGTTCCAGGACAGGCTCCAAAGCTACATAGAGAAACCCTGTCTCAAAAAACCAAAAAAAAAAAAAAAAAAAAAAAAAGTTGTCAGCTCTTCGGCTTTACAGATACAAGTTCCCAGTCAGCTCAGCTCCTGGCCCAGATCTGTGACCCTTTATGAAGCTGCCCAGTAGAGGTGCAGAGATCCCTGGTCCCTGCCTGGCCGCTCAGAGTTCCTCCACCCTTCCAGATCACAGAACTGTCCAAAGAAGTCTTCTCACTGAAGGAATCTCTGAAGGCGCAGCAGGCAGCCCCTGCCAGCTCTGAGGAGGAGGAAGCCCTCCGTGGCCAGGTGTCAGCCTTGCAGCAGCGCATGGAGGTACCGCTCTGCGGCAGGGGAGGGGTGAAGGCAGCCACACGGGGAGCAGTCGCCGTCCAGAGGGGGTGTGTGTGTGGCTGGCAGGATCCAGGCTGGTCAGGACACCTCAGGCGCACATCCCTGGCTAGGACACCAGCAGCCAGTGGACATGGGGTTTTGACTCAGGTGGAGGGACGTGGGTGTGTCTCTCCGCGGATGGGCCTCCCCTTCCAAATCCTCTTCCCACTCTCCCCTCCCACTCCCATTTCCTCCCTCCTGCCTGCCTTTTAAGGCAGTGTCTCCTGTAGCCCAGGCTGACCTCAAAATTCCTTGTAGCCAAGGATGACCTTGAGTATCTGGTCCTTCTGCCTCCCCCTTCTCTGTCTGCAGGAGGAGGCCCGGGAGCACGGTGCCGTGGTGGCTTTATACCGTACCCATCTCCTGTATGCCATTCAGGTAAGTGCCCGCCTCCTGACTCCATCTCAGGGGGCCAATCCAGCCTCAGCCTTCCTCCGCCACTGCCTGGGCCTGTTTCCTCTTCTGTTCTGGGATAGCCTTGTGGCTTCTGGGAACATCCCGGTGTACAGACCTGTCTTGTGGAGTACTGAGTCCCTTGGGTTTGTGTAGGGGGATTTCTAGGGCACAGGGGAGCACCCAGCTGAAGCACCAGAGTCTCTCTGCCGCTATCCATCCCTACTCTACCGCAGGGACAGATGGATGAGGACGTCCAGTGCATTCTCAGCCAGATCCTGCAGATGCAGCGGTTGCAGGCTCAGGGTCGCTGAGGACACAGCTGGGCTCTTCACTCTCCGTCCTTCACCACTGCGAGCTGAAGCCACAGAGGCCACCTTCCCTTTCCCATGCCCCAGGGTGCTGAACGGACTCAGCAGGCTCTGGGAGCCAGTCTGGGACCTTACCCATCACTCCACAGCTTACAGCACTCCCCATCTGATGGTACATCTCCCACTATGCCATCTGTATCCCACCCACCCACCCAGGAGTGTAAACTCACTGCAAGAGGGAGACGTAACCGCTGGGCGAGGGCAGGGATGGCGCAGGGGTTCAGATGCTAGTCTGATATTCTGGACCCAAAACAGTTACAGCAATAAATATGAATGCAATGCTGTATTTGAATAAACCAGGGGATAGTGTTGTGGCTCAGAGGTGGAGTCCTGCGGAGAATACCCCGTGAGGGGCTGGTGTCACGGGTAGGGCAGCATGGGTGTGTGGGTTCGCACGGGTCCGTAAAATAAAGACTCAGAGATTCTTGAGAATGAACCTAGCCTTTGAGGCCGCAGGGGCTCAGCCTCTTTGGACTGAAGCTTTCCCTTCGCCTCTTGGCATTTTAATTTCTTCCTATGTTTATACTTTAGCTCGTAGATTTCCATATCTCAAACCGAATGGAGTGTCCACACTACATTGCCAAGTGCAAATACCTGATTTATGAGGTACCATGGTTTTCTGGGTTTCCCCATAGCCAAGTCTGCCTAGGCTTTGCATCCATGGGAACCTCTCAGATGAGATTCACACAGGGCAACAAAAGGTATCTGTAACACAAAGGATGGGTTAGGGGTCTGGGCACTAAAGCCAGAGCTACACCGGGTACCTGGCCCAATGGCGGTGCCAGCCCAGTGGAGGCTTGGGCTGTTACAGGCTGGAGGCGTGGTCAAGGAGGAGCCCGGCCTTTGCTCCAGAGGCAGTGAGACATGGGAGTGGAGCTGATGTTTTAGGTGGACTAAAATCCAATGCAATAGCTAATGTTTTTCAAAGTCCCTGACAATATAAGGTCTGAGGGTTAGGAAAGGTTTTGTGACGACAGCCAAGGCTGCGGGAAGAAAGTCTGTCTGCAAATACCAAAGGAATAAAGTTCTGGTAAGTTCAAGTTCTATACCGTCACAAGGACGTGTCCCACACGGCAAAAACACAAACTCTAGACAGTCACAAGGATGTGTCCCACGTGGCAAAAACAAGATTTTCCTCAGAGGCGCAAACATTCTATTGGATAACAGCATCAAGCAATAATGGATAATCTAAATAGATTCACTCCTATCCTCTGCTCCTGGGAGGAGCACAAACACACATTCCTAGAATGATTCCAGTTTTGTTTTGTGTGTGTTTTTGGAGTCAGTGTTTCTCTGTAGCTTTGGTGCCTGTCTTGGAACTAGCTCTTGTAGACCAGGCTGACATCGAACTCACAGAGATCCGCCTGCCTCTGCCTCCCGAGTGCTGGGATGAAAGGCGTGCGCTACGATCCGGTTAATTCCATGTTTTGAAGAAAGTGAGTTCACAAGATTTCTCTGTTTTCTTGGAGTGTACCTAAGCGCTCAGAATTCTGCTCCCATGACTCCATTCCTGGACTGTGTCCTGACAAGCCCGAGCAAGTTCTGTCTTCTTTATCTTCTCATCCCAGGCCCTCACCTCGAACACCTCCCCTTTGGGGACTCTTGTCGGTATTTAGGATCATAGACCAAGCTGATTTAAACTTTTGACGTCTGGCTTCCACACCCTGAGTGCTCACACAATGGGCCAGCGCCACCACAGAAGGCTGGGAATCGGTATGGTTTTGGCTAACTGTGCAGCTGAGAATCCTAGTTTGCCTTACTGAAACTGCTGATGTCAGGTGGTGAAAATTTGACCTGCATGGGCTGGGCATCGTTTCAGCTGTGAGGCACAGGGATCCCTTCCTGCACATCCTTTGTTTAATGGTTTGTGTATGCTGGAGACCCAGGAGGAAGATCGGGAAGTGTCTGCTGCATGCAGGAAAGCTGCAGTAATGATTTTGTACTCCAGGCCCAAGTTCTGCTGCAACGCCAATGTCTGCAGGCCTGGGACAGTTCTGTGCCTGGGGTGGACGCCAGGACTGGCAAACACTGCGCTGAGCCCCTTTCCAGTACTAGGTCACTCAGATCACACTAGCCAATCAGGGCTCCCAGGCGGACTGCCAGTCACAATGGGTGGGTCCCGGGATCTGAGGCACACTGTCGTGTTCTGTGTTCTGCCCTTTGACCCGCTGCCAGGAGCTGTGAGGAGAGCGGGACGAGCTGAATGCGCCATAGTGAGCGAGGGCCGGCTCCCCACGTGAGGTGGATCCGGTGTGGGGTCCTCCCGGGGCTGTGGGAACCCGCGACTGGACAGAGGTCCCTGCCACGCCTCAGCGTGGGGGTCCTTTGAATGACATCATCTTGAGACTGCGGTCACAAACAACATGGGAAGCCATTGCTGGCGCATGAAAACTGGTCTCATCCTCCTGCAGGGAGCACATGCATCGCTCTCATCACCGCCTAGGAAAGCAGATTCGCCAGCTCGCAGAGCCCGGGTTTCTCTAGCGTCTTCTAGAAGTTCTGCACTTGGCACTGAACATTCAGGTGTAGGATCCGTCTGCAGTTAGTTCTGTGCAGGGTGTAAAGTCTGTGTCATGAAGACATCTGCGTGGAGATGCCAGGGTGGTTCAGTCACGTGTGTCAGGATTCCCTGGCCTCGTGTCAAAATCAACTATATTGTGACTTTGCTTCTAAGTTTTCTCCTAGCTGCTATTGATCTCTTTATTCTTGTTCAGACAGTACAGACTTTACCACAGTTGTGTGTGCAGACCGGAAGCCACACGGTGCAGTGTGGCTTTTATTCAGTCTTGTGCAGACCCCTTTCCATTCACCATGGCCGGCTTCTTCGGTTTCCTGTTGTTGACAGCAACATCTGTTAGACGTTTTGTTGGACATCTGTTGAATCTATCATCCAATTGTGTACGGAAATAATATTGAAGCTTCCTGTCCACGACTGTGGAATTTCTTTGAGTTCCTTGATTCTTTTAATTACGGATTTGTAGTTTTGGCTACAGGTATTTGTCACATTTCTGTGGATTTCTGGTTGTTTAATCTGTGGTGACAGATTTGAGGGTAGGGTTTTCCTTCCTTCCTTCCTTCCTTCCTTCCTTCCTTCCTTCCTTCCTTCCTCTTCCTCTTCCTTTTTTTTTTTTTTTTTTTTTTTTTTGAGGCAGGGTTTCTCTGTGTAGCCCTGGCTGTCCTGGAACTCACTGTGTAGACCAGGCTGACATCGAACTCACAGAGATCCACCTGCCTCTGCCTCCCGAGTGCTGGGATTAAAGGTGTGCACCATGACAACCTGGCTGGGGGGTAGTGTTTTTAATTTACTAAATTTATTTCATGTGTATGAGTGATGCTTGCATATGTGTATGCTCACCACATGTGTGTTTGGTGCCCACAGAAGGCAGAAGGAGGCAGCAGATCCCCTGTAACAGCGTCTAGGATGCTCACTGGCAGAAGTTTGTCCAGCTTCTGCAGTCTGTTCTTTTGCCTCCCTTTGGAAGTGTATTTCCCAAGATTGGCTCTGTAGGCTGATGAAAATTCACAAGAGTCTTTGAATTCTAAGGATTTTAGAGCGCTAGGAGCTTCCTTTGATATCTAGCTATTATTGAAGGCACATGGCTAAATAAATTCTTTGATTGTTCAGAGAAGTCATTAAGTTTGTCAGGTAAAACAATGTGTCAAAAATCAATGAATGCGGCCTTTTCATCTGTGAGGTCCTTGGATCCCCCGACACAGCCTGCTTCAGGACTGAGGGGTCCGGAGAGCCAGTGGGGAGTGTTCCTGCCACTGGGACTTCTTTTTACCATCCCACCCTGCTCCCAAACCCCCTGTTTTGTCTGTGAGGTCCTTAGAATCCTGCAAGAGACCCTGCTCCTGTGCTGAGGGGATCCGAAGAGGTAAGTGGCCACATGGCCAGACAGCCTGAAGTGCCATTCTCTGGAACAGTCCCGGGGGGCTGAATCCAGATCCTCTCCAATTCCCTAAGGTTTTCTGGCCATCCAGTGGGGTGTGTTCCCTGCTGCTGGCTTTCTTTCCCCATTCCACCCTGCCCCCAAGTCTGTCTTTTTATCTGTGAGGTCCTTGGATCCCCCAACACAGCCTGCTTCAGGGTAGAGGGGATCTGAGAGCCTGCTCCTGTGCTGAGGGGACCTAAGAGAGGGCAGACGAAGAAAAACTCCCAAGTACACAGTCAGCCACAGCAAAGATAGGACCAAGATGCCAAGACTCTGCTGGCCTCATTTGAAGGAAGAGATGGTCATGTGCCAATGAAAGTATTCCTCCAACATCCTGAAAAGCAACATGGTAACACCAGAATCCAGTGAACACGCAACAGGAAGACTTGAACATCCTAATCCAGAAGAAGTAGAAGAAATTGACTTTAAACGTAACCTTATGAAAATGATGGAGACCCTTAAACAGGAAGTGAAAAACTCCCTTAAAGAAATGGAAGAGAAGACAAACAAAAAGTTAGAAGAAATTAATAAATCCCTCAAAGATACCCAAGAAAACCAAGAAAAAGCAATCAAACAGGTAAAAGAAACATTTTAAGACTTGAAGATCGAAATGGAGGAAATAAAAAAAAAAACACAAACCGAGGAATGGCTGGATATGGGAAATCTGGGTAAGTGAACAGGAACTACAGAGACAAGTATAACCAACAGAATACAAGTGATAGAAGAAAGAATCTCAGACGCTGAATAAATTATAGAGGAAATAGACTCATTGATCAAAGAAAACATCAAATCCAACAAATTCTTAACACAAAACATCCAAGAAATCTGGGACATCATGAAAAGACCAAACCTAAGAATAACAGGGGTTGAAGAAAGAGAAGAACTCCAGCTCAAAGGCCCAGAAAATATATTCAACAAAATCATAGAAGAAAACTTTCCCAACCTAAAGAAGGACATTCCTATGAAGGTGCAAGAAGCTTACAGAACACTAAATAACCTGGATCTTCTCATCATATAATAATCAAAACACAAAACATACAGAATAAAGAAAGAATATTAAGAGCTGCAAAGGAAAAAGGTCAAGTAACATATAAAAGAAAACCTATCAGAATAACACCTGACTTCTCAATGGAAACCTTGAAAGCCAGAAGGTCTTGGATAGATGTGCTGCAGACCTTAAGAGACCATGGATGCAAGCCCAGACTACTATACCCAGCAAAGCTTTTTTTCACCATCGATGGAGAAAACAAGATATTCCATGACAAAAACAGATTTAAACAGTATGTATCCACAAACCCAGCCTTACAGAAAGTACTAGAAGGAAAACCTCAACCCAAGGAAGTCAACAATACCCACAATAGCACAGACATTTAATAACCCTCCACCAACACAATTCTAAGAAGGGAAACACACAAACACTACCACCAAAAAATAACCCGAGTTAACAACCACTGGTCATTAATATTGCTTAATATCAATGCACTCAATTCACCTATAAAAAGACACAGGTTAAGAGAATGGATACGAAAACAGGATCCAGCCTTCTGCCGTTTACAAGAAACACACCTCAACCTCAAAGACAGACACTACCTCAGAGTAAAGGGTTGAGAAAAGGTTTTTCAATCAAATGGACCTAAGAAATAAGCAGTGTGGCTATACTAATATCTAACAAAATTGACTTCAAACTACAATCAATCAGAAGAGATGGAGAAGGTCATTTCATACTCATAACAGGAACAATTCATCAGGATGAAGTCTCAATCCTGAATATCCATGCCCCTAATATAAAAGCACCCACATATGTAAAAAAAATTAATAGAACTCAAAGCACACATCAAACCCCATACACTAATAGTAGGAGATTTCAACACTCCTCTCTCACCAATGGACAGGTCAACCAGACAGAAACTTAACAGAGGAATAAGAGAACTAACAGATGTAATGAATCAAAGGGATTTAACAAACATCTATAGAACATTCCATTCAAACACAAAAGAATATACCTTCTTCTCAGCACCTCATGGAACCTTCCAGAAAATTGATCACATACTTGGTAACAAAGCAAACAATCACAGATACAAAAAATCTGAAGTAACCATCTGTGTCTTATCAGATCACCATGGAGTAAAGTTAGAATTTAACAACAATACCACCCTCGGAAAGCCTACAAACTCATGGAAACTGAACAGTCAACTACTGAGCCACCCCTGGGTCAAGAAAGAAATAAAGAAATTAAAGTCTTCAGTGAATTCAACAAAAACAAAGACAACATACCCAAACTTATCAGATATTATGAAAGTAGTGCTAAGAGGAAAGTTCATAGCACTAAGTGCCTACATAAAGAAAACAGAGAAATCTCACATTAGATACTTAACAGCACACGTGAAAGCTCTAGAAAAAAAAAAAGAAGCAGACTCATCCAGGAGGAGTAGAAGACTGGAAATAATCAAACTGAGGGCTGAAATCAACAAAATAGAAACACAGAAAACAATCCAAAGAATCTGGTTCTTTGAGAAAATCCACAAGATTGACAAACCCCTATCCAAACTAATCAAAAGGCAGAGAGAGAACACTCAAATTAACAAAATCAGAAATGAAAAGGGAGACATAACAACAGACACTTAGGAAATTCAGAGAATTATTAGGTCTTACTATAAAATCCTGTACTCCACACAATTGGAAAATGTACAACAAATGGACATTTTTTTTAGATAAATACCATGAGCCAAAAATTAAATCAAGTTCAGGTAAACAATTTAAATAGACCTATATGTCATAAGGAAATAGAAGCTGTCATGAAAAAAAGTCCCAACCAAAAAAAGCTCAGGACCAGATGGTTTTAGTGCAGAATTCTACCAGAACTTCCAAGAAGAACTGATACCTACATTCCTTAATGTGTTCCACATAATAGAAACAGAAGAGTCATTGCTAAACTCTTTTTATGAAGCTACAGTAACTCTGATACCAAAACCACACAAAGACTCAACCAAGAAAGAGAATTACAGACCAATCTCATTCATGAACATCGATGGAAAAATTCTCAGTAAAATACTGGCAAACCGAATCCAAGAACACAACAACAACAACAACAAATCATCCATTATGATCAAGTAGGCTTCATCCCAGAGATGCAGGGCTGGTTCAACATAAACAAATCTATCAATGTAATCCATCATATAAATAAACTGAAAGAAAAAAAACCATATGATCATTTCATTAGATACCAAAAAAGCATTTGACAAAATTCAACCACCCTTTATGATAAAGGTCTTGGAGAGATTAGGGATACAAAGATCATATCTAAATATAATAAAAGCTATATACAGCAAGCCGACAGCTAGCATCAAATTAAACGGAGAGAAACTCAAAGCCATCCCACTAAACTCAGGAACACGACAAGGTGGAATATCTGTTAGTAGGCACTTCTCCCACAATGCCATATCCTATTCAGTGGGCAAAGAAATGAGTGGTGTGATCCTCCTTTTCTATAGAGTGAGTTCCAGGGCAGGCAGGGATATACAGTGAAACTCTGTCTCAACAAACAAACAAACTTTTCTTATTTACTTTCCTTATTTACTCTTAATCTTTCAGATTTTGCTCATGGGTGATACATACGCTAGAGTTCACAAACATTTCTCTGTAGAGTTCTGAACTGCCTTTAGATAGGCCTATGCAGCTTTAACAGTTTATGATTTGGAAGACCCCCCACCAGCTGATGAAAATTGGGATGGGGGTGCATCTGTCACTGCAGATAGACCTACTCAAACAGCGTGGATTTTTTTTTTTTTGGCTCCTGCAGTTCCAGGCCATCAAGGACACCTCTGCAGGGTAAGGAGACCATGGCCATTACAAGAAAAGGGAGCAACTCTCTAGCTAAAGGGCAAAAGGAGATATTGCCCACATAACAACAAATCTAGTCTGCATACAGAGGCCTAAATTAGGGCTCTATGAGCCAAGGGAGAAGATATTTTATGAGACATATGGAATTCTATGTCACCTGAGTATGTCATTCTGGCTAAATCAGCTACCTTGGCCTGTGCATCTGCAGTGAGTGCCGCTGGGTACCTGGAATGGTCTAATGTTACTCATTCTCCTTTGCCTCAGCTTGCCGTTGGATGGATCCAGCTCCCGTTGTCAATACTAATGACTCTGTTTATGATTGGACCATAATAGACCCAGTCCACCCATCTGAAGACATGACTGTGTTTTCTCTTTCCTTGGGATTTGAATCACTTCCCATCTCCATAGGATATCATAACATTCATATTCCTACTAAAGGCCAATATAGGTTTATGTTCTGTGAGATACCAGAGCTACCAACCTCTTTTCAAGCTATTCTCTAGATTGTTCTGATCAATATGGTAATGTAAACCTAATAGTACTCGAAATAGTTTATAAGGAAGTCATTCTCTTTTAGTCTGAGAATTTCTCAGAGTGAAGAACTCTCTAGTGCTTGGCTGCTTTGCTTTTCTGGTCTTAAGGTTGAACCCCAATACCTGTCTCTGCTCTTTTATTATTCATGCTACATAATGACGCCCAACATTAGGCAATGCACATCCACATAAAACCTAAGAAAGTTTAACAAAAGGGCTTCTGGATCCACAAAAACAGGAGCCAGTTGGAGTTTCTTGGCAGCTGCAATTTTTAGGCCCCGTTGCTGGCGGAAAGGAGAGGGTGGCTTCTTTAAGAGACAGCTTCCTGGTTCATGTTGGCAGCTATAGGCCTGCAACAGAGCACTTAAATGGGGTTTGTGAGCCGAGTGCTACAAGTTGCTTAATAGTGCCATAAATCTGCTGGGGAGCCAACGCAGGGCCGCAAGCTGGCAGGTGAAATGATTATGTGAAGGAACAGAAAAGGCAAAATACATCAGCCTGAATATTTATACAATAAAAGCAACTTTTAAAATCCAAAAGGTCAATCTTCAGGAATCACCATGGGCTTAGGTAAACAAGGCTGTAAAGCTTCCATTGGCCACACGGTGGCACTAACATTCCACAAGTCAACACACAAATCTCCATTTACCAGATTTCTTTTTAATTACAAAAGCAGGATAAGTCCAGGGAGAAAAGGAGGGGTTCTAGGTGGCCATTCTCATGAAGAGCATTTAAAATGTTTTAAGAAGTTAGGACTTTTCATGACAGTGAGACACATCTGCTCCTGGCAGCACCAAGCTACTTCGAGAGGAAGATGGGCATCAAAGAGGCTCATTAGGCATTTGGGCAAGAAACCACTCTTGTCTGGACTGCTTGACTGGACTGCAGAGCTTGCCTAAAGGGGAGATGATCCTTCTGGGTTCCTGCTTCATGAAAGAGTCTGCGAGACATTCTGCAGGACACAGAAGAAAGTGACTGGCAAGCTGCCAATATAGGCAGCCCTGTCTTTAAAATTTCCTGCTTCATGGGGAAGTCTGCTGGTTACTATGGGCCTGTAGGCTGAAGATGGGTGCCCCAACAGCACAAAAGAACTGTGGGTGACTGTCCAGGCAGTGAGACATCTGTCAATTCTAGAATTTTGGAAGTTGCTTACAACACACTTCCTGTTTACTTAGGTAATTTATAACCTTCTGAGGTCTTTGATGGGGTTTAGGAATTTATAGTTATAGTTCTCCTTAGTTTTGACAAAAGATAAAGTAGATATAAGTATTACAACTGTAATTCTTATTTGATACCTGTTTTGCTATATGTAATTTTAGTGTGTCAAAGTTAAAGCCTTGCTTTTTGTTTAAACAAAAAAGGGGAAATGGTGTAGGAGTTCCTTTTATTTGTGTGTTGTTTTCATTGGTTAATGAATAAAAAAACTGCCTTGGCCTGGTTGATGGGGCAGAACTTAGGTAAGCGGGGAAGACAGAACTGAATGTTGGAAAGAAGAAAGGCAGGGGAGAGACGCCATGGAGCCGCCAGAGACAGACATGCCGAATCTTTCCTAGTAAGCCACTGCCACATGGCAATACATTGATAGAAATGGGTTAAACTGAGATGTAAGAGTTAGCCAATAAGAGGCTAGAGCTCTTCAGAGGGGGGCCATTGAGGTAGCCAGACAGGCTCATTAAATTTCCATATAATTTTAATAGGTCATATTTTTTCAATGACCCCTATGAAGAACACAATCCATGTTTATGACTTTGTCCTTGTGGGAACACAGGGCCAAAACCTTTTGTGAATCTTTTACTAGTATTTTTTATTTTTGGTATCCTGTTCTCATCATTGGCCATCAGGTTTTGAAGAACAGTTGGCGTGAGAGGTGGGAATGGAGATCTCTGCGTTTGTAGAATGTCTTTCCCCCAAAGATTACAAGGAACGTAAATAACAAAGGTTATAGAGCTGCCATTATGCCTTCTGGACACTCTCCTTAGAGTTAATACTTCCCAACCCTATCAGGGTTGAATGTACCTCCATAACAGGCTATCCAGGTGCCCTCCTTCTATGGTTATAATGGAGACATCAGTTCCAGAATCAATTAATCCTGTAAAAGTGTTTCTTCTTTTAGTTAAATACAATAATGGTTTGTCATTTTCCTTCAGTGAAGTGCTTAAAGATACAGTTTTATTTGTACTGCTGAACCATTGCTCATAAAGCTAAGCACATTGTTCTGCAAAGGAACCACATGGGGCAATAATAATAATAACTGTGCAATATTTCTCCTGCCTTATATTGACAATTCAAGGGCACTGTGATCATGGTAGCAATTTCCCCTGTAGAATCGTCATCAGTGACTCCTGAATGATTCCTGTCATGGATAAGCTACTGTAATCCAATAAAAGTTGTAACAAGAGGAGTGGGCCTGCTTTTGGTCCAGCTGCCTGGCTAGCATACACCCGAAATAATCACACAGAAACTGTATTCATTTAAACACTGCCTGGCCCATTAGCTCTAACTTCTTATTGGCTAATTCTAACATCTTAATTTAACCCATTTCTATTAATCTGTGTTTTGCCACCTGACTGTGGCTTACTGGCAATATTCTAACCAGCATCCGTCTCAGGCAGGAGATCCATGGTGTTTGCCTGACTCTGCTCTTCTTCCCAGCATTCAGTTCTTTCTACTCCACCTACCTAAGTTCTGCCCTATCAAAAGGCCAAGGCAGTTCCTTTATTCAACCAATGAAAGCAACACATAGACAGAAGAACCTCCTGCACCAAAAAGTTCCACTGTTCTTGGCCATACAGGTGGCTGATATCCTGTGTGAATCAAAAGATAATGAAAGATTTAAACAGGAGCCATCACTGTTTGGCTGAACAGTGATCTTTCTTTCTTTTTTTATTGAGAAAAGGAAAAAAAAAACAAGTTTCCGCCTCCTCCCAGCCTCCCATTTCCCTCTCCCTCCTCCCACCCTTCTCCCCCTCCCCCTCCCCCTCTCCCTCTCCCTCTCCAGTCCAAAGAGCAGTCAGGGTTCCCTGCACTGTGGAAAGTCCAAGGTCCTCCCCGCTCCGTCCATATCTAGGAAGGTGAACATCCAAACTGGCTAGGCTCCCACAAAGCCAGCACATTAAGTAGGAT
>NC_022027.1:2149444-2150783 GCF_000317375.1 Microtus ochrogaster | reverse complement strand
TGCCCTGAGGATTCAGACCCAGTGCCCAGACAGGCTGGGCTGGGTGATGTTATGTGCCGAAAGAGGGCAGGGGGGCCGAAGTGGGGAGGGTTCTGAATGCAAGCTGGGTGGGATAGGAAGAAAGAGCCAGTATACAGGGAGTAGAGGTCCTGTAGAGAGCCCAAGAAGGATAGGGGATTGAGGAACTTCTGAGTTCCCTGTCCCGGGCAAGCGCCGCGGGGTCAGAAACTCACCCCAATGTTGGCTGTCCTGGCGCCGAGAGATCAGTGATGTTTCTTGAAATTCTACAATGCATTAATTTTAACTACTAACTCTTCTATGTTTTAAATATTTCGGTAAATTCGATCTGTTAACCTCTACTTTTTTAAAGTTTTGACTGTGTGTATGCACCTGCGTCATGGTGATCATTTACCAGCCAGAAGACAATTTACAGGTGTCTATTCTCTCCTTCCTCTGTGTGAGTACTAGAGACCACACTGATGCAGTCAACTTTGGCAGCAAGAGCTCGAAAGGCTTGTATCCCGGGTGGCAGATGATATACCTATTAAAGGAAGAATAATAAATAAAAGGTTTCAACATTGCATTCACAGAGTTTAAATTTTCATTCCTCATGCAGATGTGGTAGTGGCATTAAAATATATACCACAACAACCGTCTTGACTCTTATAAACTGTCTTACAAGTATGTGAGTCACAGTAGCTTCACTGTAGATCGTGTGTTTAGAAAGGTCTTGGCCGTACAGTAAGCATGCCTTTTATGACATTTGCCTGATACCAAACTAAGTAGACGGACAGTTGTACAACATGGCTCACATTGGGCTATGATTAAAATTGTGACCACGGTTAAGGTGTTGTTTTCTTGTTTCCTAGAGGAATGCCTTGCAAACATGGATCAGCTCCTAACACTGAGGAACGTGGTGTTGTAAGAATTTAATAATCACCACAACGCTGTGCTTATTAACACTGATGTTTTTACTTAAAAGTAAACGGTGCATTAGAATTTCCACATTTATATCAGCTAGTTCATAAAAATTACCTTGTACATCTTTTAGAACTTTTGCAATGTCCTTCAATTTTGTGGTCTTCCCATTTGTGGTACCAGAAAATGTATGATAGATTATTAGAAATTATGCAAATTCTCAGACTGAGGGCCATTGATCAGTGTTCTGTAACTGTGGAAAGTCACTTTTCCTCTTGTTCATGGAGCCATGGAGACCCCACTCAATGTCCAGTCTAAAAAGAGGAATCTTGGGCTGGAGAGATGGCTCAGAGGTTAAGAGCACTGGCTGCTCTTCCAGAGGTCCTGAGTTCAATTCCCAGCAACCACATGGTGGCTCACA
>NC_022027.1:2147393-2149344 GCF_000317375.1 Microtus ochrogaster | reverse complement strand
TGCAAGCAGAACACTATGTACATAATAAATAAATAAAATCTTTAAAAAAATAAAAAAAAATAAAAAATAAAAAGAGGAATCTTACTTGAGGCTTCAAAGGATGTCACAATTGGTCAAGCAAGGCCTTTGACTGAACCTCACATTGATGGAGAACTGGCAAAAGAAGGATGTAGGAGCCTGAGGTCCTTTCAAGCCCATATGAAACCTGAGGGTCAGTTGCACAACTGGGCTTGACAGTAAAGAAGGAAAATTACTTTTGGTCACCTGCATAGTCTTCAGCACTCAGTAGGAAACACAGACTAAGGGGATTGGCAACAACCCAAGGGATCACACTCCACAGACAGTAAGTGTAAGTCTACAGGAGATGTTATTCAAATAATAAATCTCACCAATATTTTCTTCTTGATAAAAAGATGTTGCCCAGATGTAAGACAACATACTTAGGACCACTGAAGCATCTGCCTACAGCTAAGGGAGACCAGCCATTACTGTTTTAACAGAAACATGAAATGATGGTAAATATCTCTTCTCTCCCTAATTAGAAGTCACATGGGAAGGGCATCATGTTGACTTTTAGCTCATGCAAGAACTTTCAAAGGGTGTGAAAGCTGACAGTGGGTTCACTGCTCTGGAGACTAACCCTAGTAGCTAAAGGAAAACTGGGAAGGGGCTCTTAGGAGCCTATCAATATCGGCTAATTACTTTGGACATTTTAATCCTTCAAGATACCAGCCAAGGACCTCCTTTCCCTACATCTGACAGACGGGATCTTGTTAAAGAGGACCTCTGGTGTAGTGCACCAATACTGCCACCTGACACGCCAAATACAGATGGAAGAAGCCAGATCAGTTGTTGCTTCAATCCCGGTATGGGTATTTCTAAAGTGTGATAAAAGATACATTCACCACCTTCCCTAGAATAAAAACCAAGTGTAGTTTCTCTCTAGAGGAGGAGAATAAGTTCTAGAACAGAAGTAAAGTGCACATTGTCTAGAAACTCCAGGTGGAATGGTGGTCTTTTTCTTTGCCACCTTGAATTTATTTCTAACATGCTCAGACACAAAACAGTTTTCAAGGATGACCTAACACCTGCATCCTGCCACATAGCCTACTGCAGATGAGTTGCAATCTGACTGATCACATGTATTCTGGGAAAAGCTATGTGGCTCAGATACTCAAGATCAGCAGCACAGTAGACAAACCAGAGTCGTCCTAGAAGAGAACCCTGGAAAGAACCACCATGGTGCTGCTCACTGGTGCTCCAAGCACATGGCCTGCTCAGAGACCCTTTTTGGCAAGGGCCACTCAAAAGAAGTAAAAGGGCCGGGCGGTGGTGGCACACGCCTTTAATCCCAGCACTCTGGAGGCAAAGGCAGGCGGATCTCTGTGAGTTTGAGGCCAGCCTGGTCTACAAGAGCTAGTTCCAGGACAGGAACCAAAAAAGCTACAGCGAAACCCTGTCTCGAAAATCCAAAAAACAAAACAAAACAAAAACAAAAGAAGTAAAAGGGAGGCCACGACTGCTCCTAGGCATGCTGGAAAAGGTTTGTTGTAGATAAAAGGGATAGCATAGCTAGAGCAGAGGCCTTTGGGAGAGTCCAGCGTGGACATGAGGTATGCGAGGAGGCATGGAGAGAGGAGAGCCAGGAGATTAGAGGATTGATGAGAAGCCAGGGAACCAAAATGACTCAATTATATAGGGAAGGCTAGTTGGGCCGGGGATGTCAGTCACACTCTGTAACAGGGAGTGACTGAGGGGCACTGGGAGAACCTGGCAGCCAGGTCTACTTTGATATGTGTAATAGGCACCTCAGCCTTTTGTCCTGGGTTTAATACTTTACTTCCCAGCATTTTTTTTAAATATTTATTTATTTATTTATTTATTTATTTATTATGTATACAATATTCTGTCTGTATGTCTGCAGGCCAGAAGAGGGCACCAGACCTCATTA
>NC_022027.1:2144242-2146715 GCF_000317375.1 Microtus ochrogaster | reverse complement strand
AGAAGAGGGCACAGATCTCATTACAGATGGTTGTGAGCCACCATGTGGTTGCTGGGAATTGAACTCAGGACCTTTGGAAGAGCAGGCAATGCTCCTAACCTCTGAGCCATCTCTCCAGCCCTTCAAGAATTTTTTTAAGTTTACAAAAAGGATAGAAATATTTTAGATATGTTAGCACTATCACTGTTTGCAATCTGTAACTCAAATCCACATTGTAGAAAAGGCAGTAGACTCATGCCTTTGAGACATAATAAAAGCTTGGGGACCCAAAAATGATTCTAAATAAAAGCATTAACACTCTGTCCAGAGGGATGGATATATGTATTTGACAGATTTCTTTTAACACAAGTGACAAGCACTTTTACGTCTACACACAGGAGACAACCAAAGCAAATTTAACATCTTGAGCTTATGACTGATAAGAGTGCTCTGTGCTTTCCCAGCTTGTCAGGACTCCATTGGTCGATGTTGAAATTTTAATCAAGTTTTAGTATGAGCATAGCATAGAGGGGGAAAGAAATCTGAAACAGTTTGTTACCTACTTGTACACGTGGGCTTTCATAGCCTCAGATCTGTGCATAAAATGGCCCCCAGAGGCTCACGGGGAGTGGCACTATTGGGAAATGTGGCTGTGCTGGAGGAAGTGTGTTACTGAGGGTGGGTTCTGAGGTCTCGGATGGTCACTCCTGGCCAGTGTGTCACTATGTCTTCCTGCTGCCTGCTGATCTGGATTTAGAACTCTCAGGTTCCTGCCTCTCTGGCACCATGTCTGCCCACATGCCAACCTCCATGATGATAATGGACTAAATCTCTGGACTGTAAACTGTCCCCAACTAAATGTTTCCTTTCTAAGAGTTGGAATGGTCCTGGTTCCTCTTCACAGCAATAGGAACTTAATTAACTAAGACAGAAGTTGGTACTAAGATCTGGGTATTCCTATAATAGGACAAACCTTGCTTTTGTTTGGAGGAATGAAGACCTTGGAACTTTGGGTTTAAAAAGCAGCTGAATGCTTTAAGTGCTGATTCTAGTAGGAACATGGAAGACAGTGCTGAGGGTGATTTGGACTATGGGTTACTGGCTCAAGGGGTTTCAGAGGAGACTATTAACATATGACCTAGAGATCATTCTAGAGAACAGCTTAAATGAGACCCATATGATTAGCAGTTCTGCTACCGTATAAACTTATACGTGTTTTTAATAGGATTACTAATGTAATGATGCCTTATGCAAACAGGAAGAAATTTGAATCCAAAGAATTAAATACAATCCCTTCTTCAGATGGATGAATGAGTCTATTATGGATCCAAGGTTGAATCATAAACACTTTAGTAAAGATAACAGGAGCTGGATCCATCCAACCTACAAGTTGAAGTAGAGGAACATAAGCCCAATACACCTGTTCAGAGGCACTTACCACAGATGCACAGGTTGAAACAGGTCATATCACCAGAAAAGATTCTCAGGTGACATAGGGTTCTGTGTATTTCATGGAATATCTACTCCATTTGTGTATAGGGCCTTAACTTGGCCTCTGGTGGGTAGACATGAATACTGATGGTATGTTCAATGTCTGCTTTGCCCTTTAGATGGAGGTTGGCTATCTTTCTGGTGACTTTCACTATCTTCTCACCCTCTACCATTGTCCTTGATGGCCAGGAGCCAGAGGAGCTGAAGAGGAATCTGTAATGACTCAGTGCATAAATTGCTAACGACAGATGCATCCACTTCCCAATTTTCTTTTCTTTTTTTTTAAATATTTATTTAATTTATTTATTATGTATACAATATTCTGTCTGTGTGTATGCCTGCAGGGCAGCAGAGGGCACCAGACCTCTTTACAGATGGTTGTGAGCCACCATGTGGTTGCCGGGAATTGAACTCAGAACCTTTGGAAGAGCAGGCAATGCTCTTGACCACTGAGCCATCTCTCCAGCCCCTCACTTCCCAATTTTCTTCAGCCAACTGAGATTCCACATCTCAAATTGTTTAAACCACACAGGCTAATTTAAAGGTAGTTCAGAATGCTCTGTAAAGAAATGAATTTTAGGTCTCAAACATATATCACCTGGAGGCAAATTTTAAAAATCAAGAGTAAGTCAGGTAGTGGTAGCACACTCCTTTAATCCCAGCACTTGGGCGGCAGAGGAAGGTAGGTCTCTATGAGTTCAAGGCCAGCCATGCCTACACAGGCTCCAAAGTGATGTAGAGAAACCCTGTTTTGACCCCCCCCCCACACCTGCAAAGAAGAGTAAATAAGTGCAGGAATACCTTTTGGTGCTCCTTTTTTTATTTACTTTTTTTTTCATTTTTTTGAGACAGGGTTTCTCTATGTAACTCTGTGGGATCTCACAGCGACTCTATTTCCATCTTGATTTTAGGTCAGAGAGTTCAAGTTTGTCAAGGCCAAATAACAGGATGTTTGACTAAGGGTGTGGTATTAGATGTTTCAAGTATTTTTTTTTTTTTTTTT
>NC_022027.1:2139958-2144142 GCF_000317375.1 Microtus ochrogaster | reverse complement strand
GCCTGTCCTGGAACTAGCTTTGTAGACCAGGCTGGTCTCGAACTCACAGAGATCCGCCTGCCTCTGCCTCCCAAGTGCTGGGATTAAAGGCGTGCACCACCACCACCCGGCAGATGTTTCAAGTATTAAGGAGGTAACTACACTTGTTTTTTCCTCGTATCATGGGAAGTATTCCCCCCTCTTGGCTTTGGGTATAAAAGAATAATGAGAAATAAACTGGAGGCCGCTACAGTATTCACTGAGCTACAGTATTCACTGAGCTACAGTATTCACTGAGCTACAGTATTCACTGAGCCCTCCTGACTCTGTCTTCTACCTTCTTTCTCGTATCTTTCTTTTCTCAATCCTCACTCCCCTTTTCAGACGCATTCAACAGGTCAGCTGGTTCTGACAATGCTGGCTATTCTGGAACATTCTCTGTAGGCTGGCCTTTGCCTCCCAACTTCTGGGACTAAAGGCCCGCACTATCACTGCCCAGCTCTTTTATTTTTCAATAATTGTTTTAATGTTCTACGTGCTCCTTGAGGATTATAAGGAATGCCTGTAACATGATTAACATTCCATTCCTTACTGTACATAGGCTGATCCACTGTTAGATTTTATAAAAGCAGTCACGCCCTCATCAGCAAATGTTTGTATAATAGAAAAGCAACGCAGAAGCATTCTCCAAGGACTGAGGAACTGCCCAAAGAATTTTGGAGTATGTATCGCTGTGTGCAGGTACGGCACCTGAGGGACAAGAGCAAAGTGGACGGCATTCATTTGCCATAATTCACTAGTACTTTTAACTCTGGGAATACCTTCAGCTACATGTGACCATGACAGTGTAGGACAGCACAGCTAGGGCATTCCTGTACCAACTCTCACTTGTTTAAGTGAGACACTTACTGTGCCACTCACTGTACATGAGGCCGACAGTATCAGTGTGCACTGTTGACATTCCTGTTATAGAGAAGTGAACACTGGGCAGGTTCATGTGTAAGCTTGCTTCTTTATCTCTGCAATGAAAACAGGGAGGTTCAAAGGTGCATGAGTATGACTAATAAGCAAAGATGTGTGAAGACTTTGAACCTGATGTAGTTCCTGTAGTGATGGGAGCCTAGCAGGATATGAAGACAAAACGGAAGCAGGCTCTATTGCTGGGGACAACCCGACTACATAAGCAGAATCCGAAATGATAAGTCTTAAACATTGATTGTTAGGAGAAATATTATAAAGAAGAATATTAAGGAACACACTTAGCATTTTCTGACCATTATGGTGTAAATATTTTCATTCCACAGGTTTATCTTCTGGTGCTATAATACCTATAGAAGACAAAGTAGTGGGGAAAATAAGTTTAAAGGCAGTGTCTTAGCTAGGGTTTCCATTGCTGCAACTGAAATACCATGATCAAAAAGCAAGTTAGGGAGGAAAGGGTTTATTAGGCTTACACTTCAGTTCATGACAAAAGGAAGTCAGGACATAAACAAAGCAGGATCCCAGAAAAAAGGAGCTGATGCAGAGAACATGGCGGGTGCTGATACTGGCTTGCTTCCAATGGCTTCTTATAGAAGCCAGGACAACCTGCCCAGAGATGGAAATACAATGGGCTGGGCCATCCCTCAATGATCAGCAAATGAGAAAATACCGTACAGTTGGATCTCACCAAGGAATTTCTTCAACTGAGGCTCCTTCTTCTCTGACTCTTGCTCATGTCAAGTTGGGAGAAAACCAGCCAGTTAGTCAGCAAATGATCCTCACAATACACGAATGCTGCTTCTTGTCTGGATCCAAATAGCTATAGCTGTTTTCTTGCCTCAGGAGATAATATATGTATATGTATATATATAAATTATAATACATATATGTAATGATGTCTCACCTTCTAGAGTTTTAAATAGTTTCCTCAAGTAGGTCAAGTAGGATGTATCCAGTTAAATACCTCCTATCAATTTCTGAATGTTAACTGATTTTTAAATTGTCTTGTTTATGGATTTTTTTTTTTTTTTTGGTTTTTCGAGACAGGGTTTCTCTGTGGTTTTGGAGCCTGTCCTAGAACTATGGTTGTAGACCAGGCTTGTCTCGAACTCACAGAGATCCGCTTGCCTCTGCCTCCCGAGTGCTGGGATTAAAGGCGTGTGCCACCACCGCCCGGCGGATTTTTTTTTTTTTTTGTGGTCTAAAATTTGTTCTAGTAACCAGTTGTCCCAAACATTGCACAATGTCTAATCTATGTTCCTTTTTGGTGTAATGATGAGCCCACTTTTATACAGCAAGTCCTGAGTCATGGATTGTAGCTCTTCCTTTTTGGAGGTGACTAACAAGATATCATCCATATTGAATAACAGAAGCCTGAAAGAAGGTCTTTCACCTAGTTCATGTTCTGTTCAATATTATTTTAGATTGTGTCCCATACTTTATCTAAGGTTCTTCTTCTGGAAACCAGGGATTATAATTATAAGTAACTTGCAGGCAGTTGAATAGTTGTGGTTGTAATGTTTGTGCTTTAAATGCTTGAGATGGCTCAGCAGTTAAGAGTATTGATTGCTCTTCCAGAGGACCCAACTTTGATTCCCAACACCCACATGGTAGTTCACTACTGTCTGTAAATTAAGTTCTAGGGGACCCAACACCCATGGCAAAACACATGAAAACAGTGATTCACATAGCATGGCGGTGGTGGTGCACGCCTTTAATCCCAGCACTCAGGAGGCAGAGGCAGGAGGATCTCTGTGAATTTGAGGGCACCCTGGTTTACAAGAGCTAGTTCCAAGACAGGTCCTAAAAACTACAGAGAAACCCTGTCTTGAAAAACCAAAAAAAAAAAAAAAAAAAAAAAAAAAAAAAAAAAAAAAGAAAGCAATTCACAAGTTAGAGAAAATCAGTCTTTCATGGCTTTTGCCCCATTATTGTCATCTTCTGTGAGGACCCCATTTTCTTTTTAAGCCAACCTGCTTAAAGGCACCTCTTAAGGCACCTGCTCAGGTGCCACTCGTCACCATTCTAGAAGGGACCTGGAAGAATGGAGCCCGTAAATGAGGCAGACTAAAGTCTCTCACAACAGACAACTTCATTTAGGGACCAATAAACTACAATACAAAACTATACCTCAAAAAAGACACTAGAACCAAAAAGCTATGGAGAAACCCTGTCTCGAAAAATCAAAAAAAAAAAAAAAAAAAGACACTAAGGGTTAAGAAGGGTGGTGGTGGCGGCGCACACCTTTAATCCCAGCACTTGAGAGGCAGAGGCAGCTAGATCATTGTGAGTTCGAGGCCAGCCTGGTTTATAGAGTTAGTTCCAGGACATTTAAGTGTTGTTACACAGAGAAATCCTGTCTCAAAAAGCCAAACAACAACCACAAAAGCAGTCAATGGTATAACTTCAAACTTCTCATACCTTCAAACTGTATACAATGACAAGAACAAGCCAGATATGGAAACACATTTTTTTCTTTTTCTTTTTAAATACTTATTTATTTATTATGTATACAGTATACAATATTCTGTCTGTGTGTATGTCTGCAGACCAGAAGAGGGCAGCAGACCTCATTACAGATGGTTGTGAGCCACCATGTGGTTGCTGGGAATTGAACTCATGACCTTTGGAAGAGCAGGCAATGCACTTAACCACTGAGCCATCACTCCAGCCCCGGAAACACATTTTTTCATACAGGCATAGAAAAGATAGTTTTAATTCAATTGAATAACAACAGCAAGCAATAATGAGTAATCTGAGGTAAATTCACTCTTATTTTCTGCACCTGGGAGGAGCATGCACACACGCAAAAAAAAAAAAAAATCCAAGATTTTGTGTTTTGAAGAAACTGAGGTCATAAGACTCTTGTATTCTTGGGTGTGTTCTTCCAAGCACTTAGAAATCTTAAGTTTCCATTCTAGGGACCATATTCTGACAATATACCTAAATCAAATTACTTTTATTTAAATTTATAAAAAATATACACAAAGAAAGCCCTTTCTATAATATGTAGTCTTTCCCTCTCACACATTTAAACCATATCTATCTATCTATCTATCTATCTATCTATCTATCTATCTATCTATCATCTATCAATCTAGGTATCTATCATCTATGCATCTATCTATCATCTATCTATCTATCAATCTACCATCAATCTACCATCTATCTATCATCTATCTATCTATCTATCAATCTACCATCAATCTACCATCTATCTATCA
>NC_022027.1:2124169-2139858 GCF_000317375.1 Microtus ochrogaster | reverse complement strand
CTACCATCAATCTACCATCTATCTATCATCTATCTATCTATCTATCAATCTACCATCAATCTACCATCTATCTATCATCTATCTATCTATCTATCTATCTATCTATCTATCTATCTATCTATCTATCATCTATCTGACTTCATATTTTTAAAAGGGATTTCTTTGAGCTTTTATTTTATAATCGAGAAATTTATAATATATAAAAATATCTAAAATTTTATCTTTATGCCATTTGCATATCTGGTACTCAAGGAAGTCACAAGAATGCATCAGATTTCCTGGAGCTGGAATACAGGTAGTTCTGAGCCACTTGATGAGGATGGTAGGAACTCAAAGTGGGTACCCAATAGCAGAAGTGCTGAGACAATGTTCATTACCTAAATATATCATTACATTCTGAAGATGAAGATGACGCCTATCTTTCCTCACTTGGAGGTGACGAAAATCCCTGCTACATGGTCTTTGAATGATTCAATGGATTTCTTTACCTCTGTGAATGGACTCTGTATGTATCTTTTTCAACACAGGGTTTCTCTTTGTAGCTTTGGAGTTTGTCCTGGAACTTGCTCTGTAGACCAAGCTGGCCTCGAACTCACAGAGATCCACCTGCCTCCTGAGCTCTGGAATTAAAGGTGTGAGCCACCACCAGTTGGGCACTTATTGCCATTCTTAACATAAACATCTTGATGTGAGTGAAGATAATAAAGGGTTGAGCAGAGATGACTCCAGATTAAGTTAGAAAAAAATTCCATGTGATATATGCTATAGTTACTTTTATTTTTAAAAATTTCATTTTACGGGGGCTAGAGAGATGGCTCAGAGGTTAAGAGCACTGACTGCTCTTCAGGAGGTCCTGAGTTCAATTCCCAGCAACCACATGGTGGCTTATAACCATCTGTAAGGAGATCTGGTGCCCTCTTCTGGCCTGCAGGCATGGAGGCTGAACACTGTGTACATAATAAATAAACAAATCTTAAAAAAAAATTTTCATTTTACATTCCAACCACAGTTCTCCCTCCCAATCTTCCTCTTGTCCCCCTTGCCTCTTCACCCCCTAACCATCCACTTCTCCCAAAGGGTAAGGGCTTCCAAAGGGAGTCAACAAAGCCTGGACCATTAAGTTGAGGCAGGCCCAAGCCCCTCTGCCCTGCATTAAGGCTGAGCACGACATCCCGTCATAGAGAATAAGCTCTGCAGAGGCCCCTCAGATACACCACGCTACACTACTGTCTCCTATATACAGAGTGCCTAGTTTGGTCCCTTGGAGGCTGCACAACTGTCGGTCTAGAGCTCATGAGTTCCCAGCTTTCTCTGTAGATTTCGTCTTCATGAACTTGACCTCCCTTCTTACTGCTTGAGACAGGATCTCTCTACATGACCATGAGTATCCTGGAACTCACTATGTGGACCATGGTAGCCTCAAACACAGCAAGATGCATTTGCCTGTCTCCAAACTGCACTACTAAGCCCACTTGATATGTTTATAAAATGACCTATCTTTGAATCAGGCATAAAATAATAAAAGATTTAAACAGAAACTGTCATTATGTTGTTGAACAGTGACATGTCATGGAATGCAACAATGTATCAATTTCAACTGGAAAATCATTTCCTAGGTTCTCAATATTTTGGTTGTTTGCTTTGTTAATTTCATTTCTATAGAAATTTTGAACAGTATGCAAACACCTGTACCATGTTGTGCATGTGACAGGCAAAGGTCAACTTACAGGTGTGTATTCTCTACTTCTTCTATGTCAGTAGTAGAGAACAAACTGAGGTAGTTAAGTTTGGGAGCAAGTGCCTTAAACAGGTGAGTGACCTCACTGGCCATTATTTCAGTTACAAAAATATTCATGTATGTGAGTGTGTGACATACAGTAGTATGTAATTATAGGGCAAAAGGGACAACTGGAGCAGGAAACCAACCACTCACTGAGTAGCCTGACTCTGAACTCAGAGCCAGTGAAAGAAACACATCCTGGGTCTGAGAACTGGGCCGGGGAAAGAAACACCTTTATCCTTGAACCCAGGACAGTGCCCTGAATCTGAAAAAACACTTTGTCCCTAAAATCAGAACCAGCTAAAGAAATATGTCCTGGTCCTAAGATTCAAGTCAAAAAGCTAAAAAGGACCAGTGAAAGAAACATAGTTTGACCATAAAGTCAGAGCAATCTCTGCCCCTTACCAACAAAACTAACCAATCCCTCTTCGGCCTGGGAAAACTCCAGTGCTAATAAGCCTCTTTGCCCTGCCTGTTCAGTTAAAGGCCACTGTTTATCTTTCCCTGGCAGATGCAGCCACTCTCCTGGACTCCCTCCCAAATAAATCTGTTTCTCAAAAGAATCTTGGGTGATGGCCTTCATTTGCCAAGTAGAAGAACCTGGCTGGGACATCCCTTAGGGGAATGAGCTGAAAAACTTTGCTGAGATGCTCCCTTGGGGGGCTAAGCAAGGTGGAGCAGAACAGAAGAACCTGGCTAGGATGCTCCTTAAGGGGCCTGAGCAAGGCTGAGCAGAAAAAAGAAACTTTTCACTGGAGCCTGAGGAGATCGCTACATTTCTGCAGGGGCTTCTCCTATAGCAAAAAAAAAAAAAAACCAAAACATCTTGGACTGGAGAAGAAGCAGATACCTCTGCTAGGATGTTCCCTTCAGGAAACAAAGAGCAGAGCTCAGCTGTAGTGACTCTCCAGAAGAGCAGGACTGCTATATCCTGTGGGGAGACCATCCCCCACTGCACCCCAGCCTCAGCTGTCCTATTGCGACTCTACCCCTCCAGAGCTGTCCTATTGCAGTTCCAGGTTCCAGACCTGTACTATTGTAGCTCTTATTATAGCCTGGCTTCCCGATAAGTCAGGATATCTCCCGCAACTCTATAGCTGTAACACATTCCCTTAACATGAATCAGAAACACTGGCATGCGTATATATATCCCAGAGACTGAACTCAGGTCATCAGGTTTAGCTGCAATGACCTTTACCCACTGAGACAATTCTCTGCCACATTTACTCACTGAGACAATTCTCTGCCATTTGTGTCTCTGAGAAAGTATTAGGAACAAGCCTTTAGTTGAAGATGGACACTAAAAAGAAATCCCACTCTAGCTCAGAATTGAGTATAACAAAGGGCTATTTATTTAGGGATAGACTCACAGATCACAGTCCTCTGCATGAACAGGGAACAGGAACTGAATCCAGCAGCAGGAAGAGCGAGAGAAGGCACACTTTCCATAGGCATTTAGGAGAAGCCATGCCTAACTAGGCAGGTAACTTAAAGGCTGTAGGATTTCCTACTGCACCTCCCCTTTAGTTTAAATAAGAGAGTTCTAAGCCTAATACAAAAAGAACAAATATCAGGTATAAAAATTAGACTTACAACCACTAAAACCAATATCAAGCAAGAAACGTGATGTTTCAATAATTATCCTATCCTAAGGAGTTTAAGTCTTATATTATAAATAACTTGGCCAAGTCATGAGAGGAAAGTAACTACAACTATCTAGTCTTCAACCCCATCCAAACCCAAGAAGGGAAATAATATTACTTGAGTAAGCAGGAAGTGCAATCAAGCAACTCCCAAAATGTGCAACAAATGACAGAGACAACTGGCTACCTGGGCAATCACCCAAAGTCTCATTTGCAACACTGGAGCAACCAACTTTGGCTAAGCCCTAGAGTAACTGACAGATCATTTTCAGAGGCAGGAATTTTTTCAAAACCGTTTTACCTTGTCTTGTCAAGGTTTGACAGTCTTTTTTTTTCTTGTATCCTGCTTGTCCTGTCTGGACATTGTGCATGTTGTCAGAGGCCGATGCATGAGCAGTTCCTTGCACAAAGGCCAGTTTTGCCAAGAAAACAAGCTCCAAGTGGAGTGTCTTACCAAAGACACTCAACATTCTCTCGGGCGACTACCCAAGCAGTGAGATGTCACTGTCAATTCTAGAGTTTTGGAAGATGCTTACAATGTACTCCCTATTTACTTAGGTAATATTATATCCTTCTGGAGTCTTTGATGGAGTTGAAGAATATATAATTATAGCTTTCCTTAGTTATAATAAAAGATAAAATATAAATATTGTAACTGTAATCCTTGCTTGATAGCTACTTTGTTATATGTAATTTTTCTATGTTAAAGTTAAAGCCTTCCTTTTTATTTAAACAGAAAAGGGGAGGTGATGTGGGATTCCCCTCTGTATGCTGTAAATGCCATTGGTTAATAAAGAAGCTGTTTTGGGCCTGTGATAGGGTAGAGCAGAGCTAGATCCGGAAAACTAAACTGAATGCTGGGAGAAAGGAGGTGGAGTCAGAGAGAAGTCATGTAGCCTCCGCCTGACAGAACTTTGCTGGTAAGCACAGATTAATAGAAATGGGTTAAATTAATATGTAAGAGCTAGCTAAGAAGAAGCTGGAGCTAATGGGCCAAGCAGTGATTTAATTAATACAGTTTCTGTGAGCTTATTTTAGGAGTCTGGGTTGCTGGGAAACGAACAAGCAGCCTCCTACAACATTTAGTGTTTAGAATAAACAGAATTCAAAAGAATGGATGGCAGGATAAATACCATTTTCATTTGCAAATGGGTTTTATTATTCGGATTATTCTGTGCTCCTCTATCCACCGATGACAATTTATTTATAATTTGAAAAAAAAAAAACAATATCTGACTAATGGAATGGTTCTACTAATTCTTTTTTTTTTTTGGTTTTGAGACAGGGTTTCTCTGTGGCTTTGGAGCCTGTCCTGGAACTAGCTCTGTAGTGGTTCTACTAATTCTATCTGAGCACCAGTGAGACTGCTCAGTGGAAACAATGTATGTGGTATGCAAAGCTTTACTGAACTTACTAGATTCACGGTGTTTTTCTTCAGGAGTAATTCTTAATGCTGTGAAGAACACTGTAACATCTAGATGTATTATCACATTCACATTTGTAGGATTTCTTTTTACTATTACTTCTTTGATATGTTTGAAGATTACACTGACCTTCGAAGTTTCAGTGCAGCAATTATATATAGTGTTTTTCTTCAGTATGACGCCTTTCATGATTTTGAAAGTTTTTGTGTCTTGTAAAGCCTTTACCACATTGATTACATTTGTAAGGTTTCACTGCTGCATGAGTTCTTCGGTGTATTTGAAGACTACGGTGATTTATAAAGGCTTCACCACATTGATTACATTCATGGCACTTCTCTCCAGTATGACTTTTTAGATGAAGTCGAAGACTACTGGAATGTGTAAAGGCTTTATCACACTGATCACACATATGGGGCTTTTCTCCAGTATGAATTCTTTCATGTATTTTAAGATAATGGTGACTTGCAAAGGGTTTATCACAATAACTGCATTTATAGGGTTTCTCTCCAGTGTGGATTTTATAATGATTTTGAAGACGACTGAAATGTGGAAAGGCTTTCCCACATTGATCACATTTATAGGGTTGGTCTCCAGTATGAATCCTTTCATGTGTTTTAAGAGAACCGCGATTTGCAAAGGCTTTACCGCACTGACTACAGTTATAGGGTTTCTCTCCAGTATGGTGTCTTAAATGGTTTTGAAGATGAATGAATTGTGCAAAGGCTTTACCACACTGGTTACATCCATAAGGTTTCACTCCTGTATGAGTATTTTCATGTATTTGAAGCTTACGGCGACTTATAAAGGCTTTACCACACTGATTACATACATAGGGTTTCTCTCCAGTATGAATTCTTTCATGTGTTTTAAGATCACCATGACATGCAAAGGCTTTACCACATTGATTACATACATGGGGTTTCTCCCCAGTATGAGATTTTTCATGACTTCGGAGACTATTTAAAAACATAAAAGCTTTACCACACCAATTACATACATAGGGTTTCTCTCCAGTATGAATTCTTCCATGTACTTTAAGATATTGGCGACTTGCAAAGGCTTTACCACATTGATGGCATTCATAGGGTTTCTCTCCAGTATGGTTTCTGAAATGGCTTTGAAGATGAATGAAACGTCTAAAGGCTTTACCACACTGATTACATACATAGGGTTTCTCTTCAGTATGAATTTTTTCATGTGTTTTAAGATCACCGCGATATACAAAGGCTTTACCACATTGATTACATACATGGGGTTTCTCCCCAGCATGAGATTTTTCATGATGTCGGTGACTGCTTAAATACATAAAAGCTTTACCACACCAATTACATACATAGGGTTTCTCTCCAGTATGAATTCTTCCATGTACTTTAAGATAATGGCGACTTCCAAAGGCTTTACCACATTGATGGCATTCATAGGGTTTCTCTCCAGTATGGATTTTGTAATGGTTTTGAAGACGACTGAAATGTATAAAGGCTTTACCACATTGATCACATTCATAGGGTTTCTCTCCAGTATGAATGTTTTCAAGATATTGAAGACTAGTGAAATATGCAAAGTCTTTTCTACCTTGATTAAGTTTATAGGGCTCTACTTCCACATGAGTTCTCTGGTGTAACTGTAAAGAGGAATCAGATCTAAAGTCTTTATCACGCTGATTATATTTACAGAGATCTTCTTCATTATGGGTTCGTTTGTGTGTTTGAAGATACCTGTGAAGGTTAAAGACTTTAGTAGATAGTCATATTTATCACTTCCTTTTACCATATGAGCTTTTCCAGAACAGAACTGGAAGAACAAAGAATTTTACCACACTGGCTGCATGTATAACATTTTTCTATACTGTGAGTCATACTACATGTACGGAGTGAACCAGTGTAGACAGAAGAATTCTCACCTTCCTTGTACTCATAAGGGTATTTTTTTGTTTTTGTTTTTTTTACAGTGTGTGAGTTTGTTGATGTACTTCCAGTGTAGTTGGAAAACGAATGAATTATAAATTTGTATCACATTCACCAAATCTACTCAGAGTGGGGACTACTACATATCTAACTGTTGGTTACACTGCTTCTTTTCATATCTCTTATTTTCAGGTATCTATAGAACAACAAACAAAAGGCTTTCATATTGCATTCACACAATCTAAGTTTTTGTTCCTCATAGAGAGATGTGGTATAGGGACTAAGGTTGTTCCACCATGACAACCTTCTTGATGCTCATCAACTGTTCCTCTCAATAAACTATGGTAAGTCTCTGTAAGTATAAGGGCAACACTAGCTTTACTATGGACTATATGCATATAAAAGGTCTTGGACAGGGCTGGAGAGATGGCTGAGAGGTTAAGAGCACTGGCTGCTCTTCCAGAGGTCCTGAGTTCACTTCCCAGCAACCACATAGTAGCTCACAACCATCTGTAATAAGATCTGGTGCCTTCTCTTGGCCTGCAGGGAACATTTAGGCAGAACACTGTATACATAGTAAATAAATAAATCTTAATAAAAAAAGGTCTCGGACAGATACTGATCCCCCTAATTAAGGGGTTCCTATATGATACTTACATGGTATGAAACAAAAAGGATAAACAGTTCTACAAAATGGATCTTATGGGGCTATAATTAATATTAATAAAAGTGTCATGTGTTAACACAGTTTTCTCATTGTCTTCTTTCTTAGAGGAATGCCTTGGAAATAGATCACCTATCTGACACTGAGGTACACTGGTTTGTGAGAATTTCATAATCATCATAAAGCTGGGCTTATTTAGTGTTGTCTTTCCTTAAAGTTTCAGGGAAAACTGAGATTTCTTCAGAGGTACATATATATCAGTTTGCATATGAAAATTACCTTTCATGTCTTCTAGAACTTTGACAATGTTCTTCAATATTCTGGTTTTCCCATTTGTAGCCTAAAACACAGTACCGGAAAATGTATGATACACTATAGCAAACTACAAAATTTAAGTCACTATCTTTGTTGAACCTGAGAACCATGCCTAATTTATTCATCACATACTTCCTTCAATCCCAGGAAAGCATCAACAATCAAGAAATGCTTGTCCACTTATTGTTAAAAAGTTACAAAAAACCCAGCAGTCTTACCTACAGCAGTGAGGTTCCAGTAGGTTTCCAGCATCACATCTTTGTAGAGACTCTTCTGGGAAGGATCCAGCAAAGTCCACTCTTCATGAGTGAAGTTCACATGTACATCCTCATAGGTCACTGCATCCTAAAGTATCCCAAATATATACATAATAGAAATGGTGAGACTGACTGCATTGCAAATTGAGAATATATTTACATGATTCTGTATGATCCATACACTTAATTCCATGTCACAGAATTTCAAATGTTGTCATGAAGATGTTATAGAAGGAAATATAAAAGGAAGATCATACCTCTCGTTTCTATGCCCGCTGAATAGGTTATAGCATTGCAAGAGAAATGACTATTAGCAGATATACAGAGAGACATTCAAACAGGACAATGAAGAAACAATAGCAAAACTGTATCAAAAATCCTAACTTAAAAAAGAATGAATAAGGTACACATGGTGGTGTAAACCTTTAATTCCCAAACTAAGGAGGCAGAGATAGGTGACTCTCTGAGATTTGAGGCCAGCCTGGTCTATAGAGATTTCGAAGACAGACAGAGGTACATAGTAAGATGCTGTCACAAACAAACAAACAAACAAACAAACAAACAAACAAGAATAGAAAGCACTTAGGGGATCAAACAGAATTCCTCCAAAGACTTAAACATGCATTCCAGTTCTATACTTGTCTTCTAGAAAACTGGAGAGGCCTAGTTTAAACTTTAAGACTAATATATTCCTGAATGAAATTTTAATAAGTTACTGACTGGCAGATCAAAAAGTTCTCAAAAGCATTAGCAAGGGAAATGTTGAATAAAAAAATTAGAGCATACATATGGCTCAACAGTTAAACAGATAATGTGTTGTTTTTGCAGAGGACATCAATCAATCCCCAGTACTCAGAGGTTTACAACCATTTGTAACTTCAAATCAAGAGAAGACAATATATTCTTCTGACTTCAGTAACACCAGGCTCACATGTGTATGTGTATATGTTTGTGTGTGTATATACATAGGCAAAAGACATAAGCATATTTTTAAAAAACCTCAAAAATCTTGCCAGGGGCTCATGGTGCTTATCTTTAAATCCCAGCTCTCAGGAGACAGAGCCAGGCATATCTTTGAGAGTTTGAGTCCAGTCTGGTCTTCAGAGCAAGTTCCAGGACAGTCAAAGCTGTTATACAGTGAGATTCTGTCTAAAAAACAAACAAACAAAAAAACCAAAAAAAAAAAAAAACACCAAAAACACAAAAACAAAACAACAGCAAAAATTTAAAAAAGCAATCTAATGTGTGTTGGCTAGAAAACAGAGAAGTCAACCAATGGAATCGTATAGAAGACCCAGATTTTAACCCACAAACCTATGAACACCTCATTTTCAATAAAGGAGCTAAAAGTATACAATGGAAGAAAGAAAGCATCTTTAATAAAGGGTGCTGGCATAACTGGATGTCAACGTGTAGAAGAATGAAAATAGGTCCATATCTATCATTATGCACAAAACTCAAGTCTAAATGGATTAAAGAACTCAATATAACTCCAACCACACTGAACATGATAGAGAAGAAAGTGGGAAGTAGCCTTCAATGCATGGGCACAGGAGACCACTTCCTAAATATAACCCCAGTAGCACAGACACTTAAAGCAACAATAAATAAATGGGACCTCCTGAAACTGATAAGCTTCTGTAAAGCAAAGGACACATTCAATAAGATAAAAAGGCAGCCTACTGAATGGGAAAAGATCTTCATCAACCCCACATCAGACAAATGTCTGACCTCCAAAATATATGAAGAACTCAAGAAGTTAGACATTAAAATTCTAAATAAATCAATTCAAAAATGGAGTACTGAATTCTCTGAAAAACAGAGAATTCTCAACAGAAGAATTTCAAATGGCCAAAAGATACTTCAGGAAAATGCTATCAGGGAAATAATCAAAACAATTCTGAGGTACCATCTTACACCTGTCAGAATGGCTAAGATCAAAAACACTAATGATAGCTTATGCTGGAGAGAATGTGGAGTAAGGGGAACACTCATCCATTGCTGGTGGGAATGCAAACTTATGCAACCACTTTGGAAATCAGTAGGACATTTTCTTAAATACTGATTATCAGAGGGCCCAGTCAACGGTGAATAGTTCCATCCATGGGCTGGTGGTCCTGGGTTCTACAGAAAGCAGGCTGAGCAAGCCATGGGGAGCAAGTCAGTAAACAGTACCCCTCCATGGGCTCTGCATCAGTTCCTGCCTCCAGGTTTCCTGACCTGGTCTCCATTGATGTACATTGATAATAAAGTGTAAGCCAAATAAACCCCTTCCTCTGCAACTTCCTTTTTAGTCATGGTGTTTTATCACAGCAATAGACAAGTTGGTACCAGTATCATGGGGTATTGCTTACAAATCTGGCAATGTTGTTTCAGGAGGATTGTCAAAGGACATTTGAGCATTGAGAGCTCAAGTGAACAGTTCTGCAGGAACTTGGAAGACAGAATACTGAGAGCAGTGCAGAAGATGGAGGTCTGGTTTGTGATGTTTCAGAAGAAGTAAAGATTCTACCAGCCCCTTTGTGTGAAGAATCTGTCTCTCCCTCTCTAATCTTTCTCACACCCCTTCTCTCTTTTCCCTCCATAGCCCACTAAATAAACGCAATACCCAAGCTCTCTCTGCATGGTGTATCTGTCTTTCACTCACTGCGGTCTCCCCAGGCCAAGGGAACCTGCTGTTGCCTCTCATGGGGCTGGCCTCGGGTCATCCCATTTTATAAATGTTAACACTGTCTGTCTCTTACCTGCAAAGAGACCAGCAGAAGCCTCGAGTCACTGGCGTTTATGAATGATAACAGTTTGTATATCACACTGAGCGAGGCCTGAATATATATCACAACTCAAAGCCTGCCTCCACAGTGACATACTTACTTCATACCTACACCAACAACGCCACAGCTCCCAATAGCAATAGTGCTATTATTGTCTTTCACACCACCACAGTGCCCAAGGTTGCACCTTACACTGGCAGGTGAACTTAGGAGTGTTAGAGTCATCCAGGTGGCACTGGTTTTGAAGGCATGAAGGAGTCGTGAAGGGCACCTGAGGCTTGGCTAGTGAGAGGCCATTGGTGAAGATGCAGTCTTAGTAGCAGCTGAAGGCTCAGGATTGAACAGAGCTATGCAGGAAGTTGAGGTTTAGCACCAGGAAGTAAGCCAGGAGAGGCTACTGGTGAAAGCGGAATTGCAGCAACAAGCCTGAGCACAGTGGAGATACCGGTACCATGAGATGACACAAGAACAGCAGTGGAGGAGTGGAGGCAGTCGGAGCCTGGAAGACAGGATGTGTGCACTGCAGAGGGCGGGGCTGGAGAAGTGAGCAGAGTCCCTTGGAGTTGCCCAGAAGACTATGAATCCCAGATAGATGGACAGTGAGCTATTTACACTGCTGGCGTTTGTTTCTGCTTTGTTCAGACTGTGACGATGACCTAGTTCTTCCCGACAACTGGGCTGACAGTGGCTCCACACCTCTCCTGTTCTCCAGATCCAGTTTCCCCAGACTCATGCCCAGCTGTGTAGCAGAACACCTGCTGCTGTCTCCCTTTCCTCCCTGACCCCATCCCCAATGGATCACAAAGCTCTCCAACCTTCCTTCCCCCAACGCATCCCAGTACCCCAGCCTCCAACACCAGCAGGCAGTCACTGTAATACACCAGCCGAGCAGGCTGGGGAAACGGGTAAATTAACCGAAGAAATTCACCTTCCTTCCTCTCCGCACAACCCAATACCCAGTCTCGTCTCTACCTCTGCAACAGAACGCCAGCTGAGGAAACACTGCCCAGATTTCACCTCTAATGTTAACTAGGACTAAGATTAACAGGATCAACGGGACTAACATTAACTAACTTCCTAATCCTCTACAACCGTTAGAATTGGAAGGCTTATGTGAATTTGTATTAGCGCAGAGCCAGACTTGGGAAAGTACACACCCAAGAGAATCAAGAGAATAGATGGCAGGGTGCTAGACAACATGCTGCCAGTGAGCAGGCTACGCTGGGTCTTAACCACACCGCATGCTCCCAACTCCATCCTGGAACATCCACATAGTTTTTCCCAAAGACACTTGGGACTTTTCTGGCCCACACTGATTTCCATCTTTGTATCGCCCTAAGCATGCCCTGGGAACCCATGCTTTTACATGAATTTTCTGCTTGCATTGAAATAAACAAGACATGGAAAAAGAATATCCTAATATTGTTTCTTTCTCAGTTATTTTAGATATTTTCTGTGTCCTATAGTCTTTAAATTATGAGTTATTAATCCCACATTGCACATGATAAACTATACTGTGCCTTTTCTAACACAGGCAACTTGACTATAGAGGCCATATCTAAAGGGAAATTCTGAGTCATGTCATGCTCGCATTCTACTTAGATTGACAGGACGACAGGGTTGAATGGTAGGAAATTTGGAGAGCAAACAGACCCCATTCAATGAATTCAAAATATTGTCAGGTCTACAAAAAGGGTCAATCCAGGTTTCAAAGGGAATCAGTTTGTCAAGCAAGACTTTGACTTATCCTCATATTGATGGACAAGAAGTACAAAAAAGGTCAGAGCAGCCTGAGAATTCTCTCAAGTCCATGTGACACCGGAGGATCAGCTGCACAATTGGCCTTGACAGGAGAGAAAAAAATACTTTTGCTCACCTGCATAGTCTTCAGCATTCAGCAGGAAAGTTTAACCAAAAACTAAAAGACTTGGTAACAACTCAAGGGATCACACTGGGCGGATATTACGTCTAAGTCTGCAGGAGATAGTACTTAGACAAATATATCTCACTAATTTATTTTTTTGATAAAAATGTTCCTCAGATATACTACATTAGACTTTAGCTCACTGAAGCACAGCGAAGGGAGACCAGCCAGTATTGTTTTAATATAAACATGAAATGATGATAAATATCTTTTCTCTTCCTATTTAGAAGCCATATGAGAAGGGCACCATGCTGACTTTAGCTCATGCAACAGCTGTTACAGGAATGAGAGCTGATGGCGGGTTCACTGCTCTGGAGAAAAACCTTAGCGACACAAGAAAACCAGGAGTCTATGGAAGGGCTCCTGTGACCGGATCAGACAGCCTAATGTACTCTGGGCATTTTAATCTCTTCAAAACACCAGTCAAGGACCTACTTTCCTATCTACATCTGACAGATGGGTCTTATAAAGAGGACCTCTGGTGTAGTGCCCAAATGCTGCCACCTGACACCCCAAATAGCTGGAAGAAGCCAGATCAGTTGTTGCTCCAATCCCGGTATGGGTACTTCTTCAGAGAGGGAGAGAGACAAAAAAGAGGTAGAAACTGGCTAGGCCACGTAGGGTAAAAAGTCCTCAAACAAAAGAATCAGTTGTGTTCTTGACAAAAACCCAGAGGTATCACTGAAACTCTTAGGAGTTTCGTCCTTACCAGAGGTCAACAAAGCCAACAGCGTTTGGGCGTTCTGGATTTCTGAGCTAAGTGATTCTAGGGGCTTTATGAAGGAGTAAAATTAGAAGTAGTGGTGAAGGCCTGCTAACAGATAAAGCCCCACGATACAGAGAACAGAAACTCTGCCTGCATAGAGGTCTAAAATCAAATGAGGACAAGCCGATGTCCCCACCTAGAAACCACGCCTAAAAGGCAGGAGACTCACCTTAAGCCACACCAATAAAACAGATGCAGTAATTAATTCTATGTGGGGAGGCAGAGGCAGGCGGATCTCTGTGAGTTCGAGACCAGCCTGGTCTACAGAGCTAGTTCCAGGACAGGTTCCAAAGCTACAGAGAAACTCTGTCTCGAAAAAAAAAAAAAAAAAATTAATTCTATGTGCTAGGTGCTTGTCTTGGTATTGTTCAATCAAATTAATACCAAACAGGGACAGTGGACTGGTGAGATGGCTCAGCCTTTAACTGCTAGGCTCACAACCAAAAATTAAACTGGATACTCCCTTTCTATCGCAATTTCTTATTCAAATATAGGACAGTGCAAACAACTGAGAGTTTGAAGAAAAAGGTGTTTTTAAAAAACATAGGTCAGGGGACTGGCGAGACTGACGGCAGTTGAGAACTGACTGCTCTTCCCGAGGACCCAGGTTCAATTCCCAGCACCCACAAGGCAGCTCATAGTTCCGGGGGTCTGACGCCAATGCATATAAAATAAATTTAAATAAATTAAAAATGATAGGTCAAATTCAAATAGGATCACCAAAACAAAAGAAGGCTATGACTTTGAAGGCAAGGAGGGTTTTATGGTGGGCTGGGAGCAAGGAAAGGGAAAGGCCAGATGATGGAAGTATTACTTCACAAAATTACTTTAAAGCTTCTAAACCAGCTCATGGCCCCATGTGCTGAAGGGACTGACAATCTATGTTGGGACACACCAAAGATATCTTAAGTGATAAATGTCCTGATAAACGTTTATTGGGGTCCACAGACCAGGGCAATGAAGAATTTGGATAGAGAAGTGAATTTTCTTCTAGAAACCAAATTACCATAGTTACACTACTACAACCAGAGCAGAAGAACTGGACAAATTTATGTGGTCCTGCCTAACTGGCCTGTGATTTTTCTGGCTTAACAATCACCTGAAATTGATGACAGAACTACTCACAGTTAATTCACACTGCAGACAAAACCAGAATCCTTTCAACCTCCTTCCTGCCACCTCCATTTTTCTGTTGTGACGATACCAGCTTGCAGGTTGGCAATGGACTCAGATTCTTACAGGTTCCTCTGCATTAGCAAATCCCTAATAAAAGTCTGGGCGCTATGAAGACACTCATTTCCTTGTCTTTTTCCTTCTCACTGACCTGCACACCCGTATTCCCAGTACTGGGTGGCAGAGGCAGATTTAGATATTCAAGGCAGGTCTCAATGGCATAGTATTAGGAAAGCCTGGGCTACATGGCACCTTGCTCTTAAAATGAATGAATAATCAATTGAGAAACATCACAAGTTCTTATTTCGTATCCCTGGCTGTGATATAACTTGCTCTGTAGACCAGGCTGGCCTCAAACTCAGAGATCCGCCTGCCTCTGCCTCCTGAGTGCTGGGATTAAAGGCCTGCAGTGCCACCAGCAGGAATAAAGCTCTTGACAACTGGCAGTCACTGGAGAACAGAAGGGATACTGTGGTGGTTTGAATGAGAATGCCTCCACAGACCTTTATGACTGAATACTCAGTCACCAGAGAGTGGCACTGTTTGACAGGGATCAGGAGGTGTGGCCAATCCCTCCTAATAGGTGTGGGCTTGTTGGAGGAAGAGTCTCATTGCAGGTGGGCTTTGAGTTTCAAGGGCCCAAACATGGCCCAGCGGCCTTCTTGCTGCCTGTGGATCCAATGTAGAACCCTCAAGTACTTTCTCCAGGACCATGTCTGCCTGCCTGCCACCATGTTCCTTACTCTGATGACAATAAACTAAGCCTTTGGAACTATAAGCCAGGCCCAATTAAATGTTTTCCTTTGTAACACTTGCCATGGCCAAGGTTTCTCTTCACAGCAACAGAACACTAACACAGGCACCAACAACCAGTGTGTAAAAGTCTTAAAAATAAGTAGAAAGAACACTTACCTATACTGACTGAACCAGAGCAGGTCCTTTCCTGGTAGAGGGAATGTCATTACTGAGTGTATGGCCTTCTCTGTGTAAAACGTTACTGCTGAGTGCTGTATGCCGACACACAAGCACAGCCCAATGTTACTGCTGAGTGCTGTATGCCGACACACA
>NC_022027.1:2122374-2123744 GCF_000317375.1 Microtus ochrogaster | reverse complement strand
GCCTGCTGACCCCTGCAGTGGACAACTGGTCATGAGAAGCCATGCTCCAAATACCATGTTCCTGTTCCTGAAATGCACAGCCCACTCTGAGTCAAATGGGGAGATCTAGCGCTGTGCGGTGCTATAAACCTTTAATCCAAGAATCGAGGAGCGTATTCAGGGGAACAGCCACGTTAATGGGCTGTGGGGCTGTACACTGGGATCCAGGCAACCCTGGAGCACACTGAGACCTTAATAAAGAAAAATCTCTTCAATAATAAATCTCCGGCTCTGGCTGACACCCAAGAGGATGGGTCCAGGAACAGATCTGCTAACTCACATACACCACAGGCTTGTGTACCCCACATGTGCTGTCAACCTGGAGAAATGTGGATTACTGCCCCGCTAGCATGGCCTGCTCAGTTTGCTTCCTTGTGCAACTTGGGAGCATCTGCCCAGGGTGGCCCCACCCACAGTGCGATGGGCCCTACTGCATCAACTACTAATCAAAAAAACACCCTATATATAGCTTTGCCTACAGGCCAGTCTGACTCTAGCTGACCAAATCTGACCAGCAAACCTACTGCGTCATCTCCCAAGCCCCACACACAGATTTTTAAGCAAACCTCAACTCTCCTGACACTGGCTTTTCAGCATGTACTTGTGCACAAGCACACAGCAGGTTTTGAACAGGAGAGATGACCCAGCAGTTACCGCCACTTCTTGTTCTTGCAGAAGACCTGGGTTTGGTTCCCACCACTAGCGTAATGGCACACACAATCATCCTTATATCCCGCGGCAGGGGCTTTCAGTCTGGCCTCACCGACACACGTGACTGGAGCACGCAGATGTGTTCATTACACAGACTTTACGCCCTGCACAGAACTAACTGCAGACGGATCCTACACCTGAACGTTCAGTGCCAAGTGCAGAACTTCTAGAAGACGCTAGAGGACCAGGGCTCTGCGAGTTAGCGAATCTGCCTCTCCAGGCGACAACGAAAGTGGCGCACGCACACGCCTTGCATGCTGAAGTCACAATAAGGAACTATTCGCACATCTCCGTGTTCTGTGCAGCCGCAGACGGCAGATATTCGGAGTCCACAGGACCCCGGAGCTGCGGGCACAGCGGGGACCTCACGTGACCACACGCGATTCCCACAGCCCAGCCCAGGGAGGACCCCACACCAGCTCCTCCCGCGTGGGGACGGCGGCCCTCGCTCACCATGGCGGGTTGCGAGCTCGCCCCGCTCTCCCCACAGCTCCCGACCGCGGGTCACAGCGCAGAACACGGAACACAAGACTCTGCCTCACATCAGCTGCTCCATTGCGTGCCGCATGGCGGACCGGAAGTGCCCACCCCATTTTCGATTTTGACTGGCAGTCCGCCTG
>NC_022027.1:2117441-2122274 GCF_000317375.1 Microtus ochrogaster | reverse complement strand
GTTCAATTTCCAGTTGAAAAACAGAAAGGGAGGGAGAGGAGGGGAAGAGATTGAGGAGGGGGAGGGTGGAGGGAGGGAGAGGAAAGAGAAAAAGAGAGAGAGACAGAGAAGACTGAGGTGCGTTTTTAAGGTACTGAAGCAGTTTTATGAGAATGTATATGAACTCAGTAGAGCCAGAGTTAAGTGTCTGGTCTGGCAAGTCCAGCCCTATCCCTTGTAGGGCCATGGCAGCCTGCTGAGTAAGGTGCAGGACTCCCACCATCCTTGCTAGACAGAGAAGTGTGGTACCTTGAACCTCTGAAGGACCAGCCACCTGCCCTCAATTCTGATCACCTTCTGGGGATGAGGACCCATTTTTGGGGCATTAGTGAGGTTTTGCTATGAAAATGAGAAAGGACAAAGGAAACCTGCCTGTTTCCGGGCTAGCCTTACTTCAGGCCAGCTGTGGAAACATGCTATTATTTTCATTTTTGTAAATACAAAGTTTGATTTAAAAATGCACCAGAAATATGCAGTCTCTTAAACTATTATTTTGTAGAAAAGACAAATCAATGTAAAAACAGGATTTTAGTCAACTGCAGCCTATGGGGTCAAAGTTAGTTTTTTACTTAATAACACCATACTTAATATAGAATCTTACAATAGTCTGATGACCAAATTATACATATTTTGCTTCCTGCTTTACATGTGAGTCTACAGGTTTGTATTTCTTTCAATTCTGCATTTCTAGTGAAAATTAAATAAGCCACATTAGAAAAAGAATTTTTACATTATGTTCCTAGTGTTTCACTTTCTTTGTCAGGGTCTCACTCTGCAGCCTTGGCTGTACAGGACCTCACTATGCAGACCAGGCTAGCCCTAAAATTATAAAGATCAGTTTGCCTCTGCTGCAGAGAGCTCAGATTAAAGGCCTGCACCACCATGCCCGACTTCTATTCATTGTGCACTTTTATTAGTGAAATAAGCAGAAGCCTGGTGTGTTGCACAATTGAACTCTGCACTGAACATTGTATCAGGGAGAGCACTCAGAGTTAGGCAAGCCTGGGTTATAAGTGAGACCCTTTCTCAAAAGACCAAAGGTAAACACGAGCAGCCGCTGCCACCCCAGCATTTTGAGCCTGGAGTCCTGGAGTCCACGTGGGACTCTGGAACCCTGACCTTTCCCCCCAAGTCTACAGACCACTTTCTTTTTATTTATTTATTTTTATTTATTTTATTTTTTTATTTATTAAAGATTTCTGTCTCTTCTCCGCCACCGCCTCCCATATCCCTTCCCCTCCCCCAATCAACTCCCCCTCTCTCAGCAGCCCTAAGAGCAGACCGGGTTCCCTGCCCTGTGGGAAGTCCAAGGACCTCCCACCTCCTTCCAGGTCTAGTAAGGCGAACATCCAAACAGCCTAGGCTTCCACAAAGTCCTTACGTGCAGTGGATCAAAACCCAGTGCCATTGTTCTTGACTTCTCAGCAGTGTACAGACCACTTTCGATCTCTCCGTGTGGAGTCTGTGATGGTGCTGAAGCAGCGGCTCACAGCAGTGACAATGGCAGGAAGAGCCCGTGTCCAGCTGCTTTACTGCTGTGCTCCACTGCTGTGGGGAGGAATTCCATCCCGTGTCCTGCTTGCAGGCCTTCCACTGAGGAGTCCTTAAAGCCATGCTAATGTGTGACTGCTGTGTTCAGTCTGGCACACTACATGATTCCTGGCTCAGGTAAGGGAGCCCATGTGTGAATGTTTCCATCTGGAGTAATTTCTGACTTAAAGAAGTCATTTAAGTTCAAGTTTTCCTGCTCTGCTTTTTCCAGTAACCTTAGGGGCTGTGAGTAATGTCCGCGTTTGTCCTTAGAAAGAGTATTTTTGCCCAGATAAAACAGCATGTTTTTCTATTAAGATATGAACTGGCTTACGCCAGCCCGAGGTACTCCCCGCTAGAGATTAGAAGTTGTTTAGCTGAATAGATAACTCAACTGCTTGAGCTTCCTCCCAAGGATAGTGCAGGGAGGTGGTCAGCTGACTGGACTGCCCTTTCTTCTGCCTTCTGACTGTATTTAGTATGGATGCTGGTTGAGAAACAAACTCGGGGCTGTTGGTATTTACCTTCGGTCCTCTACCTAGGATAGACCTATGTTTCTGTCTTCATTTCTCTTAATCTGCTATTTCCTATGACCTTGTGCCCCCTCCCAGGTATCCCTTGCTGATTCCTGTCAGAGTGGGCTCTGATACCCGGGTAATCTAGTTTTCCAAGGAATCTCATTTGCCCCTGAACTTGGAAAATGGCAGCATGCTAGTGCTGATTACCGAAGTGCTTGAACAGTCATTGACAGCCCCTGGAGGGGTTAGAGGTGCACGTGGTATGTTGTCACAGCACGTAAACAATTCTTTAAAAGATTGGAATGCAGAAGGTGATAGGTGACTGAAGATGGCTTCCCCTTCCCAGATGACCCTGATGGGGCCAAAAATCTTCACTTTCAACTCTCTGAGCAGCTGACAGCTTTAAAATTATGCTTCTTGACAGAGGTTTCTGTTCTGCCCAACCCTACAGCTGTTTGTCCCCAAAGAAACACACAGAATTCTACTTTAATTATAAACTGTTTGGCCTATTAGCTCAGGCTTCTTATTAACTCTTACAGCCTACAGTCACCCATATTTCTTGTCTGCCTTAGCCACGTGGCTTGACACCTTTTATCAGTGAGGCATTCTTGTTTCCTCTGTGTCTGGGTGAGGCCTACAGACTCTTTCTTTTTCCCAGAATTCTCCTGTTCTCATTGCCGTGCCTCTGCTTCCAGCATTTTATTAAAACAATATAACTGACAAATCCTTACAGGGTACAAGAACATTGTCCCACAGCACTTCCCCCCCTGTTTGTTTTTTTGTTTTTTCAAAACAAGACCTCTGTGTGTTTCTTTGGAAATGAATAGGTGCGGGATTGGGTAGGACAGAAACCTCTGTCTACAACTGGCACCAACGTGAACAACTGCATTCACATAAAACCCGAGAAACTGGGGAAATAATTCTAGATACAAAAGAACAGAGTTAAACATGGCTTCTTGGTAGCAGCATTTTCTCAGGTGGGCTCTATTTGCTACAGGCAAGTGTGTCTCACTTAAGAGAGCCTAACACAGATAAGAATTATGGGCTAATGTAAGATGTAAGAGTTAATAAGAAGACTGAGCTAGAAGCCGGGCGGTGGTGGTGCACGCCTTTAATCCCAGCACTTGGGAGGCAGAGGCAGGCGGATCTTTGTGAGTTTGAGACCAGCCTGGTCTACAAGAGCTAGTTCCAGGACAGGCTCCAAAACCACAGAGAAACCCTGTCTCGAAAAACCAAAAAAAAAAAAAAAAAAAAAAAAAAAAAAAAAAAAGAAGCCTGAGCTAATAGGACAACCAGTTTATAATTAATATAGACCTCTGTGTGTTTCTTTGGGACTGAACGGCTGCGGGACCAGGTAGGAGAGAAACATCTGTCAACAGCTTATGTTTGTTTACATCATCTTACTTGTGAACACAAAGACAGCCATGATGACCAAGACCAGGAATTCTATAGTGACTCTTGTTCTTTTTGAGGGTGCATTGAGTAGGTGTGCTTTGGCTGCCATGTTTTCAACATTAGAAAAGTAAAGTTGAATGGGCGGTGGTGGCGCACGCCTTTAATCTCAGCACTCGGGAGGCAGAGGCAGACGGATCTCTGTGAGTTGCTGCTCTTGCAGAGGACCCATCCTGGCTCCCATCATACTGTTTGTTTGGCTCACATGCCTATAACTCCAACAGACCTGAGCCTTTCTGGTCACAGAGATGGAAGCCAGTGTATACATTCATGCAGGAATGTACAAACAAACATAAAATAAAAAAATAAAGCTCAATAAAGAAATTGAAAAGAAGTATGAGGGACTGTTCAGACAATATTAAAAAGAAGCATGTTGTGAATGAGATACATTTACTTGAGGTCTAGAAGACATTGTGTTCTATTTACCTATCAATCAGCTTGTGATATTTAGTGTACATGCTACATAAAGTTTATAAATATGGCCTGGTATGGTGACTTATGATTTTATCTCAACCCTTATGGGGCAGAGGCAAATGAATCAGTGACTATGAGTGCAGAGAGGACTGCACAGTGAGACCTGTTCTTAAAAATAAACATAAATATGTAAGGAATGTAGGTGACAAATAGGAATTCCTTGTCATAGGGAATTTACTCTTTTGAATGTAGTTCTTAAACATCACCTGTATATCATGTGAATTTATTTTTCTCGTATAAATGATCCTCATAATTATTTGAATGCTTTTATGATGATAAAAGAATCAACTTTAAAACATCTGCAAAGATAAACTTGTTAATTTAAAACTGCAGAGGTTTAATACTTGCCATTTTGGCTGGATGGTGGCTCAGCTGTTAGGAGCACACACTGCTGTTACAGAGAACTCAAGCTGCACTCAGCGCCTGTGTCGGGCAGACATGGGGAGACTTGAATCAAAAAAAAAAAAAAGGTAAGCATATCTATTAATTCAAGATTTTTTTTGACACAGGGTCTTTTTTCCGTGTGTAGCCTTGGCTGATGTTGCACCTGCTTTGTAGACCAGGCTGGCCTTGAACTAACAGAGATCAAACTCCTTTACGTTTTAAATGCTGGGATTAAAGGCTTGAGCCACTACCACCCAGGTTCTTGAAGGGTTTTTGGTGTTATTGTTTCTTTTTTTGAGAAAAGCTTTCACTGTGGATACCCAGGCGGCCTGGAACTCACTATGTGGGTCAGGTTGGCCTCAGACTCACAGATGTGTCCTCCCTGAAACAGCGGACAAGCGAATACCAGCGGAAACAGTGGACAAGCGAATACCAG
>NC_022027.1:2113415-2115766 GCF_000317375.1 Microtus ochrogaster | reverse complement strand
GTAGACCAGGCTGGTCTCGAACTCACAGAGATCCGCCTGCCTCTGCCTCCCGAGTGCTGGGATTAAAGGCGTGCGCCACCACCGCCCGGCACTGGTAGTATGTTTTTACCCCTTTTGGTGTAAGCAAATCCATTCTAAAGGCTCATCTCTGGTGCTATAAACCTGTAGGAGACAAATTAGTGGGGAGAATAAGTAATTTTAAAGGGAGCGAAAGTCAACATGACAAACAACGTCTCTGTTATTCCAGATTCAGGTATCTGTAGTTCTTCCTGCCTCAAAAGAGAATGTGTGAGGACCATCCACTGCTGCCTCTCCTCTAGTTTTAAATAGAATAGTCAGTGCATCATTGGGTGCTCCTAAAGGATAACACAGTCAATTAATGTGCCCTAATAATTTCTGAAAGTCATTGAGTGCTTTGAAATTATCTTGTCTGGGTGGCACACGCCTTTAATCCCAGCAATTGGGAGGCAGAGGCAGGCGGATCTCTGTGAGTTCAAGGCCAGCCTGCTCTACAAGAGCTAGTTCCAGGATGGGCTCCAAAGCCACAGAGAAACCCTGTCTCGAAAAACAAAACAAACAAACAAATATAGTCTTGTCCAATGAAAGACTTTTTTGTGTGGTTTAACAGTTATTCTAGTAACTAATTTCCCCAAATATTGTACAGTGTCTGATCTTTGTACCATTTCAGTGCAATAATAAGTCCATTTTGGCATATCCTGAGTCATGTCATCTATGAATTATAGCTCTTCCTCTTTGGAGCAGGCAAACAGGATATCATCTATATATTGAGTGACATTAGGCAAAGTAAGGCCTTTCTCACGGGCTCCAACACCTTTCCTATATAGTATTCAGTCATAGTAAGGGAGTTTGTCATGCCTTGAGGTAATAGAGTCCATTGACATTGGAGCACCGGCTCTTTACGATTGAGTGAAGGGAAAAGGCAAAATGCATGTTATCATCGGGAAGAATATATATAGTATAAAAGCAATTTTTTAAATCCAAAACTATTGAAGGCCAATATTTAGGAATACCTGTGGGCATGAAGAAACCTGGCTGTAAATCTCCTGTTGGCCAGTTAGCTTTATGGCCTTTATGATGTAAATAAATCCATTTCACAGGTTTATCTTATGCTATATTGTCTGTAGATGACAATTTAGTGGAGAAATGAGTATGTTTAAAGTCAACAAAGGAGCCATATGTTACATGATGCCTTTTTGGTCTGAATTTAATAGTTGTAACTTTTAGATTTTGCTGAAGTTGCACTGGACATACCAGTTACAACTCATGAGGCCAGGAAGGAATTGGTGAAGGAAGTTAAGCTTTCCCACATATGCTCCTAAGTCCTCATCAAAATGGATAATTCAAAATTTGGTTAATGAGCAAATAACACAGCCCATGCTACAGGTCATTTTCAGAAAATGGACGGCATGGATGTAAAGACGGCTCCAGTAAGGGAGCTAAAGGAGCTGGCGCCTACACAGATGTTGGTGATGCTATTTTTACTCTTGATTTTCCCTGAACAAGGAAAATCAGCTTTTTGCTTCTTTTACCACTTTTAAGGTTTGATCATAAAGATTATATTCATTCAAGTAATTCACCATCACTCCTTCATGTACAATATTCTCCCATTCTTTCTTAATCATTTTGATGTCAGCCCCAGTTAATAATCAAGCGACTAAAAATTGCACAGGGATCTTTCCCACTTATTAATATGCCTTTTCAATGAACTTTTGGACTCTGTCCCATTTTGCTTCATCTAAAATTCCTTCTTGTGTAAACAGGAATAACAATCATAAACATTTGCAAGCGATTTAACAGTTGCAGTTTTAACATTTGTGCTCTTCCTTACTCTAAAAACTGATGGACTGGTTAGCTATAAGGCAAAGCCTTCCCTGGTTTCTGCTACCTTGTTCTCACTCACTTCCTTTTTGAGGGTCTTCACTCTCTTATCTCATAGCCGACATCTGTTTCCTCGGCAAGCACAGCTTTTCACCACTCTAGAGAAGGTGGGACCTGGGAGAATGAAGCCAATAAATGTGGAAGACGAAAGTCTCATACAATAGCCAACTTTATTCAGAGCCCGAGACAATTTATATTTGGCAGGTTAAAAAAAGTCACATGAGGAAGAAAGGTCTCATAAGTTCAAACTGTATACAATGACAAAAACAAGCAACCTGGGCCAAAACATGTCTTTCCATATGGGCATATGAATGATAGTTTAAGCATTTAATGAGTAACAACAGCCAGCGATAACACACAACCTGAAGTCAAGCATCTAATGAGTAACAACAGCCAGCAATAACGTACAACCTGAAGTCAAGCATCTAATGAGTAACAACAGCCAGCAATAA
>NC_022027.1:2103313-2113315 GCF_000317375.1 Microtus ochrogaster | reverse complement strand
TCTAATGAGTAACAACAGCCAGCAATAACGTACAACCTGAAGTCAAGCATCTAATGAGTAACAACAGCCAGCAATAACGTACAACCTGAAGTCAACTCAGTCCTGCCTACTGCACCTGGGAGGAACACAGAAACACATGCCAAGAACAACTTCACGTCTTCAAGAAACCAAGGTCTCAAGACTCTTGTCTTTTCTTGAATTGTTAACATAAGCATGTGGAATTCTCTTCTCTTCAAAAGACCCCTTCCCAGAACCATGTTCCAAAAATACACCCAAATTTATTTTAATTTAGGAAAAGACAAAACACATAAATGAAGTTTTTTTTAAACTATGGAAAATATACATACACAAATACATACATAGCTATCTTTGCACCATTTGCATACCTGGTGCCCAAGGAAGCCAGAAGAGTGCAACAGATCTCCAGGACAAGGCTTTAGAAGTAGTTTTAAGCCATCTGATGCGGGTGCTAGTATTCAAATGTGGGTACCCAACATTACTACTGAGGCAGATCCCTGACTCCCAAATATGTCGTTATAGTGTAGAAGATGAAGATGTGCCAGTACTCCTGCTTTCTCTCACTTCATAGTGATGAAATTCCCTGTTTGAGCATTGAAGGATTAAATAATTTCTATCCCTCTGTAAATGGACTCTGGACATGGCTTCGAATTATAATTGTCAATACCATTCTCCTGATGTAAAAGAGGACAACAAAACATTTACTCGAGTAGAGATGAGTCCAGATTATGTTAAAGTTCCACAATGTGATATATATATATTTTTTAAAGAATAGTTTATATTTTACATGTATAGGCATTTTGTTTGTATGTATGTCTCTATGAGTGTGTTGGATACCGTGGAACAGGACTTACAGAAAGTTGTAAACTTCCATCTGGGTGTTGGGAATTGAAACTTTGTCATCTGGAAGAACGGCCAGTGTGTTTAATTGCTGCCCTGTCTGACCACAACCCTGTTTTTTTGATTTTTTGAGACAGGATTTCTTAGTAAGAATGTTGGCAATGAAACACCATGATGAAAAAGCAATATGGGAAGCATTATTTAGTCTACTCTTCAATATTGCTGCTCATCTTAAAAGATGTCAGGAAAGAAACCTAACTGGGGCAGGAACCTAGATGCAGGAACTGATGCACAGGCCATGGAGGAGTGCTGCTTACTGACTTGCTCTCTTTGGCTTGTTCAGCCTGCTTTCTTACAGATCCCAGGACCCTTCCCCATGAATCATTTAAAAAATGCCTTATAGCCATATCTTACAGAGGCATTTTCTCAACTGAGTGTCCCTCCTGTCAGGTAAGTCCAGTTTGTACGTGAAGTTGACATACGATCAGTCAGTGCAGTGGGTGAGTTCTCAGCTTCACATGCAAACACATCACTGTTGAGCCACAACCTTCCCTTTTCTATTCATTCCCAAAATTTCATATTGAAAACATAAATAACTTTAATAAAAGTCCCATAAGCTTTACAAATTCAAATGCATTAAAATTTTTCTTTAAAAATATCCAATCTCACTAAAAATCCAAGATCTCTTTTAAAAGTTCAAAGTCTTCCAACTATGGCTTTTTTAAAAATCAAACTTAAATTAAATACCCTCCCCTTCAAGAGGGAAGAATCAGAGCAGTCACATTCTGAAAGAAGGAAAAAGAAACTCCGACAGCATAAATAACTCCACTACTAATGGCTGGGACCCACTCACAATCTTCAGGGCCTCTCCAAAGAGCTTGGGTCACTTCACTGGCTCTGCCATCTGCAGTACAAACTTCTCTTCTAGGCTCTGACTGGTTCCACGTCACCACTGCGGATGGTCTGGATGCACACCCCATGGGACTGGCACCTCCAACACGAAGGCGTCTGTGCAAAGCTTTACCTCTTCTGCGAGGTACATAGGATTTTTCTCTAGTATGTATTTTTTCATGATATTGAAGATGACTCTTACGTGCAAAGGCTTTACCACAATGATTACATTCATAGGGTTTCACTCCAGCATGACTTCTTTCATGACTGAGAAGATTACTGCGAGATGAAAATGCTATTCCACACTGATTACATTCAAAGGGTCTCTCTCCAGTGTGGCTTCTTTCATGCCTTTGAAGATGACTGTTATGTGCAAAGACTTTACCACACTGGTGACATTCATAGCGTTTCCCTCCAGAATGACTTCTTTCATGCCTTTGAAGATGATTGTTATGTGTAAAGGCCTTACCACACTGATGACATTCAAAGGGCTTCTCAACAGTATGATTTCTTTCATGCCTTTGAAGGCTACTGGGATATGCAAAGGTTTTACCACATTGACTACATTCATAGGGTTTCTCTCCAGTGTGACTTCTTTCGTGTATTTTACGTTCACTGGGACGTGCAAAGGCTTTTCCACATTGATGGCATTCATACGGTTTCTTTCCAGTATAAATTCTGGGCACTTGAAGATAACTGTGACATGAAAAGTCTTGATCACCTTGATTATACTCGTAAGGTTCCATTTTCAAATGTGTTCTCTGGTGTAAATGTAAAGAAGAATCAGATCTAAATGTTTTGTCACATTGTTTACCCTCACAGGGTTCCTCTTCGGTATGGAACCTTCTGTGTGTGTGAAGACACCTGTGATGGGTCAAGCCTTTTGTACAAGGCTCACATTTACAGCATCCTTTTCCCAAATGAGTCTTTTCACCACTTTGAAGAGAACTGGAAGGACTGAGAGTTTTGGGACACTGACTGCAAGCAGTGTCAGTCACATTACATGTGCAACATGAATCAGTGCAGACAGAAGAATTTCCATATTCCCTGTACTCACAAGGTTCTTTTCCATCGTGTGTTTGTGGATGTGTTCCCAGTGAACTTGGAAATCCAATTAATTGAACACTTGTATCACAATCACTGTATCTTCTCATAGCAGGAACCACTACATATCTCCTATTTTGGGGGGGAGAGAGAGAGGTACATTGCTTCTTTCCATATCCCTTAGGATCACACGAGTTGGATCCAGAGTGACACATCATATACCTATTTAGGGAACAAGAACAAAAGGATTTCACATTCTATCCACACAGTTGAACATTTGTTCTTTATAGAGATGGTACAGGGATTAAGGTCTCTCTACCACAACACCCTTCTTGACTGTCATAAACTGCCCCTCTCACTAAACTATGGTGGGTCACTTCAAGAGTAACATCAGCTTGCCTAGGGTAACTTTGCTTTAAAAAGATCTTGGACACACCCCAATCCCCTCATGAATGTGAATGCCTTTACAGTACTTGAGTAGAATAAAAATAAATGGATAGCTCTACAATATGGATCTCAGAGGACTGTGATTAATATGGTGACATCTACTAAGGCATTGCTTCCTTGTCTTATTTCTTAGAGGACCACCTTGCAAACACTGATCAGGTACCTGAAATTGAGGTACTTGATACTGTAAAAATTTAATAATCATTACAAAGCTGTAAGTATTTACACTGTTGCTTTTCATTAAATATCAGGGCACATTAAAATTTCTTCAGAGATACAAATCTATCACCTTGCACAAGAAAATTAATTACCTTCCATGTCTTCTAGAACTTTGACAATGTTCTTCAATATTCTGGTCTTCCCATTTGTAGCCTAAAATATATTATCAGAAAATGTATGATATATTATTAGAAATTATGCAAAATTTGAGTTATTATCTTCAGTGAACCTTAGAACCAGGCCTTACTTATTCACCACATTTTTCTACTTTCCCAGTTGAAATCACAGTGGATCACCAATCTCCATTAAAGGCTTTTCTCCTTAAGTTTCAAAGTGAAGGAAACTCACATTCTTACCTACAGCAGTGAGGTTCCAGTAGGTTTCCAGCATCACATCTTTGTAGAGACTCTTCTGGGAAGGATCCAGCAAAGCCCACTCTTCATGGGTGAAGTTCACATGCACATCCTCATAGGTCACTGCGTCCTACAATATCCCATATGAGTACATAACAAATATGTTGAGACTGCACTAAAAGGCACACTTCATTGTGAACATATTTATAATTCTGTGTGTTCCACAAATTCATTTAACATCACAGAATTTCAAATGCAATCACCAAGTCATTTTAGAAAGAATTATGATTTTAGGAGAATTATGATTCTCATTTCTGGCCATCTGAAAAGTACATGGCATTGCAAGAGAAATGCTGACTTACACATAGAGAGAGACAGGTAAACTGAGCAATAGTATTGAACAAACATCAGCAAAACTTTATCAAAATTACTGACATCAAAAAAGAAAGGAGAGGGGCTGGAGAGCATTGCCTGCTCTTCCAAAGGTCCAGAGTTCAATTCCCAACAACCACGTGGTGGTTCACAACCATCTGTAATGATGTATGGTGCCCTCTTCTGGCCTGTAGGCATACAAGCAGACAGAATACTGTATACATAATAAATAAATAATTTTTTTTTTTTTAAAAAAGGAGAGAAAAAAAAAAAGGAGAGGATGGGCATGATGGTACACACCTTTAATCCCAAAACTCAGGAGGCAGAGACAAGTAAATCTCTATGATTTCCAGGCCAGCCTAGTCTTCTGTGTATTGATTTCCAGGATAGCCAAAGGTACATACTGAAACCGTCTCAAACAGGAAAAAAAAGAGAGAGCACTCAGGGGCTCACTCTAAATTCCATAAATGAGTTAAAAATCCACTCAACATATGTAACTGCCTTCAGAAAACTGGAGTGCCTCAAACTATAAGGCTAATATGATATTCTTAAGAAGGAATGCATTTTAATAAGTTATTGCCTGATAGATTAAAGGATTATCAAAACCATTAATGACTAAAGGCTTATGCTAAAAAATAAAACAAACAAAAGCCCAATAGAGTATATAAAGACAGGGCAAGAGTTAAAATCATCTGTTGCTTTTCCAGAGAAGCTGCATCAATGCCCAACACTCACTTGGAGCTCCCAACAATTTGTAATACTAGTTCAAGAGAATCCAGTGCTCTCTTCTGACTTCAGTGAACACCAGGCACATACATGGTACACATGCATGGGGATAGGCAAATCATTCTCACGCACATTTTGAAAATTTAAAAAAATATATTAAAACATGCATAGAGATATGTAGAAAGTTACATATTTGCAATGTGATGACTCAGGAGATCAGTATTAATTTTATAAATGTATGCCATCCTGGTGGAAGAAATGATACTTTCTGCCAAAGTTTATAAGTAAAAAAGTGGGCATAGCTCAGCACAAGAGCAAACACTTCACGTGTACAAAAGCATAATTCTTCCCGGCAAAAAGATATGAAAAATATCAGGGCAGAAAAAAAATGGCTTAGCAAGGAAAAGCAATTGTTTCTGTTTTACCTTATGCTGTTTAGGGATGGAGTCTGTTATGGTACGAATGGTGTGGCTGCATAAAAATGAAGGGGGCTGCTTGGTTTCAACCACAGAAAAAGGCAAGTGTGGTCAGGGAATAAACACTCAAAGCCCATCCCCACAGGCTAACGTGGTCCAGAAAGGCCCCTCATACTAGTAGTACCCCATGTACCCGAAGAAAACCACAAACCTGAGACAGAGTCTCAAATACATCTTTGTACTTGGAAAATGTTTCATTCAACCCACCACATTTTGACACGGGTCATGATAGGCTCACACTCAACCCATGATGCAAAACGCAATTACTCTAACCACAAGATCTCCATGTTCTGTACAGTCCCAACAACGTTAGAATGTACAAAGTTTCTTCTCACACTGAAGGCAGTCTCTAACAGTGATATCTTGTGAAATAAAAAAATAAATTACATCTACACAACACACAAAGGTACAGAATACATATTTCCTTTTCAAAGCAGTAAGAAAGATTACACCAAGGCAAGCCTGAACCCTGCTGGGCAAACACCAAGCCCTGCAGCTCTGTGTCAGGCACTTGGGGCTGAGGTGGCTCTTTCCCTCTGAACTTTTCACACATCTCTCTCTTTGGCGGCTTCCACTCCCTACGTGCAGCTATTGACAGCAGGTGTCTCAAAGCTTGGGTATCTCAACATCTAGTAGACTCAAAGTACAACCAGGTCTTCATTTCCACACCTTCATACAGTGAGCTATCACAGTCTCATCCCTGTTGCTGTGCTCTGCCAAACAGGTGCCTGCAACAGAGCTGAACTGAAGCACAGAGGAAGAACCCATGACCTTTAAATTGTGCATCTTTCTTCTTTCAAGAAAATGTGACACATCAATGATGCATCTACACGGGGTTCTAGATTTGTATTGGCTCTGCCCCACTGGAGCACAGCTTGCCGGGACTAGGAATCTTGTTGCCTTTTCCTTCACTATTTAAATGCTTGGCTGGTTCCAAAGAGGAGTAGGTAGGTGCCCTCTCTTTAATGACTCTAATCTCCCTGGTAATGACTGACTCTGTTTCAGCTCATGACTGCCCTCTGAAACTACCTAGCGCTGTTTTTCTTGCCAAACCATACAGGTTTCATTAATATCTGCCCCTATTGTTGCTCTTTTCCTCTATGGATCGGCATGAGTCATCAGTAATAACCAAGCCACAGACTAAATGTTTTGTCAAGACATTTTCACAGGACATGGGATGAATATATACAGAAAATATGCAAAATATTACACAAGCATCTATCTTAATTACTACCCTAAGGCTGTGAAGAAACATTATGATCAAGGTGACTGTTATAATGCAAGGCTTTTAATTTGTGGCTTGAATACAGAGGATTACTTCACTGTCATCATGAATGGTGGCATCAAAGTAGGCATACTAACAACCTGATAGACAGGCAAAGAGAAAGAAACAGGTGTCTCAAAGCCCATCTACAGTGACACCTTAACAAACAAGACACACCTACCTATTCCCACTTGGGCATACCTCCTAATTTTACACAATTAATTCCACTAATTGGGAACCTAGCATTCAAAAGATAGGAGCTTGATGGTCTTGAGCAAATATAAACAACGAAAAAAATATAGTAGAAAGTAAATAAAATTTTTAAATTATTTTATTATTTTATTTAGAAATTTTATTTTATTTAGAAAGTAAATAAAATAAAAATAAAGTAGAAAGAGCTCTAAAGGAAAAGAGTGAAAGAAGTTGAGGGAAAACGGAGTGAGAACAAATGAGAGGCAGAAAGAAAGGAAGGAAGGAAGAAAGAAAGAAAGGGAGAAACTACTCACCCCACATAGGGGGAATCAGTACTTCTTGCTGGGTTGCAGACTTCATCAAAATAACCTTCCCTAGCTCACCTAAGAAGAGATTAAACGTACAAGACATCCAAAGTAAAATGTAAATCCCTCTTTTCTCTGAGTGCATACACAGCATTATCCTTTGTTTCACTCCCTACCCAGTTCTCTCAAAGGACCTGGGAAACCTTACATTAAGTCAGGTAGAAGCAATGAAGGCAATTCCTTGGTGTCTTCAATGTGACTTTTGTAGATGATGTCATCTGGTCAGTGTATTTCTGAGTAGAAGTGCCTCAAAAGGCTACTAAGGTTTTATATTCAGTTTCGCTGTTATAGCAAGTTGGATTCCAAAGTCTCAAATTCCAGCCAACATGGAGAGTCACAGATCTGTCTGAGCACAGCCCAGACCACACTCTACTGGGATAAAATGCAGCCAAACAACATGTTGTGTCTGGGGACTGAAGAGAAACGAACCACCTGGACGATAACACTTGGCTTCCAGTTATAATCTGTTGATAAGACACATGGATGGACTCAACTTTCTCTGCTTGAGGCCACAGAATTCTTTCCTCTATTTCTTTGCTGTGTGGAGCCTACATACCTAGGCCATAGGTATCATCTCCACCTATATTCATGATAACCTAATTAAAATGCCTTTTTAAAGAACTAGTGTAACAGTGCACATTTAAGCTTTGAGAACTGTGGGTCCCACTGGGACTTGTGTCTGATGGAGATGGGCTAATCTTAGCAGTGAGCTGAACCAACCTTGAAAAGAAAGCAACCTTGCAGTTTGCTGCTATCTTGGCTATTATGTCAATAGTATACTACCAAAATTCAGAATTTGAGTCCAATAAAAACTCTAATAATTTATGCTATCAACAACAGAAAACTGATGGTAAAAGGTCATCCTAAATGAAATAATGATCAACATAAGATTGAATATTTACCACACCAGTGACATTATCCAACCTCAAAACTTCACACACAACTACCATAAACTGCCCCATCTGGGGAAGAATAAAAGGATCAACAGAACATTAGGACAAATAGACATAAGAACACAATTAAAACATACTTGGTCTCTGTGAGTTCGAGACCAGCCTGGTCTACAGAGCTAGTTCCAGGACAGGCTCCAAAACCACAGAGAAACCCTGTCTTGAAAAACCAAAAAAAAAAAAAAAACCAAAAAAAAAAACAAACCATACTTGGTGTTGACCAACCAGACTAGAAAACTCAGTGAGTATGGGCTCCCTAACACGTGACTAGAACACGGTGGCATTTATATGCAAATGTATTACTAACAGATTTTAAGATCTGTACAAAATTAACTCCAGAGGGATCTTACATCTGCATGTTAAGTGGCAAGTTCAGAACTGTGAGATTCTGGAGAAACTAGGGCTTGCTAGTTAGCAAATCTGCCTTCCATTGTAACAGCAAAAGCAGCTGAGGTGTGCTCACTGAATGGCGAGGTCAACAAAGAGCATGTTTCCACACAAGAGCTCCTGCTCCCCTTAGTCAGGAAGGAAGGCTTGACAGGAACCTGGAAGCAGGAGCTGATGCAGAGGCCAAGCAAGGTGCTTCTTACTGGTTTGCTCCCCCTGGCTTGCTCACCTGCTTTCTTATAGAACCCAGATCCACTGCCTAATGATGGCACCATCTACAATGGACTGGGCACTTCCCCCATCAATCACTAATTAAGAAAATGTCCATACAGGCTTGCTTAGAGCTAGATCCTATGGATGTACTGTCTTCATTGACACTTCCTTCTCAGATGAATCTAGATGTGCCATGTGAACATAATACTATCCAGACACTGATGATTCATTTACCTTAATGGGACTAAACAGAAACTTGGATGAGTGACCTCTGAAGTGGAGAGAACAGAAAGGAGCTGCCAGAGCCTATGTCCTGCTGGATTTAATGCCTAGAGGAGTGTAAATGCATTCTGCTCTTAGTACTTCTGTATGTTTAGGATGTCTTTATCCCAACTCTTCAGGAGACTTTTAAATAATATATGAAGCTGACTATGTAGCACATGCCTGTAATCCCAGCATCCAAACTAGCACAGGCTCCACAAGAAGGTTCAGGACATCAGAGACAGCAGAGAGAAATTCTGTGTCAAGTAAGATGTTTTTCTGAGGTGCTAGGATGGGGCCCAGAGCTTTCATGGATTTGGTCAGATGTTCTAACAGCGATCTATGCATGCTGACTTAAGTGTTGCACACATGCGGAAGTCAGAGAACAACATGTGAGAGTCATTTTTTCCATCATGTGGCCCCTGGGATTGAACTCAAGTCAACAGGTTCAGAAGCAAGCACCTGAACCACTTGTAGGCATTCTATTTTCATGGGTTAAGACATCTATTGCTGTTCTGCTGAGGGACAAGGTTTCTCTATGTAGACTTGCCTCTGTCCTGAGTCCTGCAATTACACTGTGCACTACCACACACAGCTGCTTTTGTTTGGAGAGGACACTGTCTCAAGTAGTTCAGGTTGGCCTTAAGTTCAGTAAACAGCAGACGTTAGTCTTGCATTTTTTCCATACCAAGGTACATTCTCCCCGTAGTGACATTTTAATAGTCAACACAGTGACATACATAGTGGAAGTCTATCCACAAGAATGGCTTAGCACATCGCCTTGGGTTGAAAAGTGAGCACATACCAAGTTAGGCAGGGACAGTGGGGAAGAGTACTGAAAGAGACTACTGGAAAGGGGGATCATTTTGGAGTCAGATAAAAACCTGGTGCAAGAGCCGGGCGGTGGTGGCGCACGCCTTTAATCCCAGCACTCGGGAGGCAGAGGCAGGCGGATCTCTGTGAGTTCGAGACCAGCCTGGTCTA
>NC_022027.1:2100599-2103213 GCF_000317375.1 Microtus ochrogaster | reverse complement strand
AGAGCTAGTTCCAGGACAGGCTCCAAAGCCACAGAGAAACCCTGTCTCGAAAAACCAAAAAAAAAAAAAAACAAAACCTGGTGCAAGGAAACCTCCCAGGAATCTACAAGGATGATCCCAGCTAAGGCACCTCATAATAGTGGATACTTAAACTGGACTAGTCATTTCCTGTGACCAGAATGGTCCTAAGCCAACTTTCAGAGAGGCATCATCCAGCAACTGATGGAAACAGATGCAGACCCAGAGATAAGCATTAGGTGGAGTTTGGGGAACCTGGAAGAAGAGGGAGAGAGAGAGAATTGTAGGAACCAGAGGAGTCAAGGACATCACAAGAAAACTCACAGGATCAACTAACCTAGACTCATAGAGGCTCACAAGAATGAACCAACATGAGCCTGCATGGGACTGACCTAGGCACTCTGCATATATATTACAGTTGTGTAGCTTGGTCCTATTCTGGGACTCCTAAAAGCAGAAACAGGAGCTATCTCCAACTATTTTACAGGTTTTGAGGATCCAACTACTCATACTAGGTAGCCTTGCCTGGACTTAATGCATGTGGAGGTGCTTGGTCTTACTGCAACTTGATATGCCAAGTTTTGTTGATACTCATGGGAGACCTGCCTTTCCTAAACAGAAACAGAGGAATGGATTGGCAAGTGGGAACAGAGACTGAGTGGGGAGGACAACTGGGTGGGAGGGGAGGAGGGAGAGGAAAAGGAGATGTGGAGAGTGTAGACACATCAGCAGGCTGGCTACTAACTGCCTGTGCTACTTTATAACTCAATGTTCTGACTTCTGGGAATATTCAGGAGCATGGTGGGTCACTCTCGTTACTTAAAAGTGCAGTGTGCCAGGTAGGTTGATCCCCAGGACATGCCTGCATTTTCTCCTACCGTCTCCCACCCCCTATATCATTTTGCTCTCCTGAAAGCAGAGCCACATGATTGATGGACAGGGTATAACAACGAATATTATTACAACTAAAGAGAGAACAGCAGAGGTCAAGGAAAACCAAGGCCACTGACAACTAAGCTGGTGACAGTTCCCGAAGAGCCCTTACTGGGACCGCCTTCAAATACATGTCCTCCCTTGCCTGAAAATGACCCTGAAGTATGGGGTAAGGAACTCAATAATCTGTCTAACATAAGCTCCTTCCATTTCCTGATGAGGACTTTGAAACACATGAAAATGCTAACTTTGACAAATTCCACAGGAGTGGGACTGAACCAGCTACCTAGGACAGAGTGGGCCTGAGGAAGCAAGCTCCATGGGACCAGAAGCCAGGAACCAATCCAGTCCCGGGAGCCAATCCAGTCCCAGGACACTGGCGGACCAAGACTGAGCCAGCAACCTGATCCAGAGTCAGCAATCTCCACCAGAAAAGATACAGGAGAGTAACCGCTGAGTGAGTGAGCCAGAGCCAGAGTCCGCTGAGGGTCTGGACATGAATCTGGGACCTTGAAAGGAGTAGACCTAAGCCAGGACCCCTGTGGGCCTGGGTGAGACTCTAGGACCTCCCAGGTACTAGGCTGGAGCCAGAACCTCTGACAGTCTGGGTGTAAATCTGGGACCTCCAAAGGAGTAGGCAGGAACCAGAGATCTCTGCTGGGCCAGGCATGAATCTGGGACCTCAGAGGAAGTAGGCCTGAGCCAGGACCTCTGTGGGTCTGGATATTGGTCTGGGTGTAGTAATAAGAGCAGCGGGGCTACGTCCCCAGCACCCCGGCTGCCTGGCTAGCTTATGGCCCGAAATAACACACAAATTGTATTCATTTAAACACTGCTTGGCCCTTTAGCTCTAACCCTTACTGGCTAATTCTGATAATCTGTGAGCACTGGTCTTACCGGGAAGATTCTAGCCTACGTCCATCCTGGGTCAGAGTTTCATCGCGTGTGTCTGCCCGGGAGCGGTGCAGGGCATCTCTCTGAGGCGTCTGCCCCCGCCCCCAGAGGAGAGCTGTCGAGTCTGAGCTCACTTCCTCTTCCTCCCAGCATTCTGTTCTGTTTACTCCTCCCACCTATGTTTTAACCTATGAGGGCCAGCCAAGCAGTTTCTTTATTTTTTTAACCAATGACCTTCCTCCATCATCTGGGACATCAAAAGGAATAGGCAGAAACATGGAAACTCTGTGGGTCCAAGCGTGAGTCTGCAACCTGTGAGAGAGTAAGCCTGAGCCAGGTTCACTGAATTTCTGGGCACACCTGAGCCTGGGAACTCTGAGGTAGTAGATCAGAGCCAGAAACCTTTCCAGGACCAACTCCAAGCCAGGGACTTCTGCAGGAGGGGATACAGACCAGGATTTACAGAAACAGGTCATAGCCAGTAACCTAGGCCAAAGCAGGTCTGAGACAGCAAACTCCAAGGGAGCAGAGCAAAGCACAGGAACACTTGAGCTATCTCCAGGAACAGAAGTAAGCAAGATGTGGGAATGTTATTCTTTTGGTCCCTGCCCTAGCCACGCCCACTCCTTTTAACCTCTGACAGGCTGTGATTGCTCGCTCTCTCCCTGTGTTCTCTCCCGGTGTACACACGGGCTTTGCCTCTCTCCTTCTCTTCCTCTTCCTCTTCCTCCTCCTCTCCTCTCCTCTCCTCTCCTCTCCTCTCCTCTCC
>NC_022027.1:2096615-2100109 GCF_000317375.1 Microtus ochrogaster | reverse complement strand
TGTGAGCCACCATGTGGTTGCTGGGAATTGAACTCAGGACCTTTGGAAGAGCAGGCAATGCTCTTAACCACTGAGCCATCTCTCCAGCCCCCCTAGGTATATTTTTTAAGAATAAGAGAAGTAACCAACGGGATAACTATAACTGTGACATTGACTATACCATGAGGAACAACCATCTGACCTTTGGATTCACTGGCACCTAGAAGATTAATCAACAGAATCTCAGACAGCCCCAACTACACCTATTAGAGGAAAAGATGAGTAGAAAAGGTAACACGCAACACCACAAAGAGCAACACAACACTAATAAAACCTAAAGACCCTAAAACAGCAACACCTGAACAACCAAATATAGATGAAGCAGAAGAAAATGACCTAAACAATAACTTCAAGAGAATGTTTGAAGCTCTTAAGAAGGACTATGCCCTAACCAATCTGTTTAACACTCTAGAAGGAGGGATGAAATTGAACAGTCCTTGCGCATTAACTTCAGAGGAAGAAAAAAACGAGAGCCATTTAATCCAGACTAAGATACATGTACTACATGTATTTCTGCGCATGATACTGGTGATTATATAATGTCTGGACAGTTACTGTCAGCTCATGGCTGGGCCCTAGGTGCATGTGGTACTATTGTCATAACGTGTAAACAATTGATAGAAACACCAGAAAGCAGAAGGTGATGGGTGGATGAAGATGCCTTTCCCTTCCCTCATGACTCTGCTGGAGTCAAGTATCTTCACATTCCAGCACATCAAATATCTGGCAATTTCAAAGCATAAGCTTTTTATTTACATGTGAACATGAAGACAGCCATGACAACCATGACCAGGAATTCTACAGTGACTCCTGCTCTTTTTTGAGGGCGCACTGAGTGGGTGTGTGTTGGTTGCCAAGTTTTCATTATTAGAAAAGTAAAACCATCTTCCAATGGCAGTGGCTCACCAGCTTTAGAAACCTGCAGGGCCTGCAGAGACAGTTCAGCTATCAAGACCATGTGCTGCTCTTGCAGAGGACCCGAGCCTGATTTCCCAACACAAAGATGAGTTGGCTCACATGCCTGTAACTCCAACAAATCTGACCCTATTCTAGCCTCATAGAGAAAGAAGGCAAGCATATTCACTCATGCAGGCATGCACAAAAAATAATAAAACAAGCCGGGCGGTGGTGGTGCACGCCTTTAATCCCAGCACTCGGGAGGCAGAGGCAGGCGGATCTCTGTGAGTTCGAGGCCAGCCTGGACTACAAGAGCTAGTTCCAGGACAGGAACCAAAAAGCTACAGAGAAAAAAAAAAAACCCAAACAAATAAAGCTCAACAGAAATAGAAAATAAAACCTATAGTCAAAGTCCTGGTCAATGTTAAAAAGAAGCATATTTAATTGATGTCTAGAAGGGAACTTTTTCTTATTAACACATATTTTATATAAATGTAAATAGAGATTATAAACGTAAACAGGCATCGTGGTTTTTGATTTAATCCTAACCTTGGGAGGCAGAGACATATAAATCTGTGACTTCAAGACCAGCTAGGACTACACAGCGAGACCTAGTCTCAAAAAATTATATATAAAGAATGGTGACAAACAGAAAAGATTTTGTTTTAGGAAAACTACTCTTTTCAACATAATTTTTAAAGATTACAAGTGTATCATGAGAATTTATTTTTCTCATAAAGATAATCCACATACTTATTTAAATGTTTTGATATTGATAAAAGGATCAACTTTTAAATGTTTGAAAAAGTACACCTGTTGTTTTAAATTTACAGAGATTTAATGCTTGGATCTCTGGCTGCAGAAATGGCTCAGCTGTTAAGGGCACATACTGCTTTTGCAGGGAACTCAATTTTAGTTTCATGACCTATATCAGGCAGAGAGAACTTTTCTCAAAAATAAAAATAAAAAAGGTACACAGACATACCTATCTTAAAGGTTTTTTGAGAGGGACTCTCACTATGCAACACTAGCTGTTTTAGAACATTCTAACAACTGTTTGGAAAGAATAAAGAAATCAAGAGAACCTAAGAGAAAACTTAGAAATAAAGACACAATTAATATAATCAAGTTTGACACATGAGGCCAGCGAGTCTGGCCTTATTAACACACGTGACTGAACCACCCTGGAATCCACATGCAAATACGTTAATGACACAGACTTTACACTCAGCACAGATGAACTGCAGACGGATCCCAAACCGGAATGTTCGGTGCCAAGTGCAGAACTTTTGGGCTCTGCCAGTTAGCGAATCTGCCATTGCACAGCAGAGATGACAGATACTCAGACGCGTGCGCAGCATGGTGACGTCAGCGATAAGAAAAAAGTCATCACACAATGGACCTGTCCCCTGTTCTGTGCAGCCGCAGACGGCAGATATTCGGAGTCAGCAGGACCCCGGAGCTGCGGGCACAGCGGGGACCTCAGGGACCTCAGGTGACCACACGGGCGCCGCGACCGCCGCCGGTTCCCACAGCCCCGGGAGGACCCCACACCGGCTCCCGCGGCTCCTCCCGCGTGGGGACGGCGGCCCTCGCTCACCATGGCGGGTTCCGAGCTCGCCCCGCTCTCCCCACAGCTCCGGACCGCGGGTCACAGCACGGCACAAAGAACACAGGAGTCTCCCTCAGTCCCGGAGTCGCGAGCCTACAGTATGGCGGACCGGAAGTGCCCACCCCGTTCTGACTGGCAGTGAGCCTGGGAGCCCTGATTGGCTAGTGTGATCTGAGTGACAGGCGCAGCTCCCTTAGGGACCTGGTACTGAAAAGGGGCTCAGCACAGTGTTTCCCAGCCCTGGCGTCCACCCCTGGCACAGTACTGCCCCAGGCCTCCAGATATTGGCGTTGCAGCAGAACTGAAAAGATCTTCGTATTATGTAACAGTCCCAACGCTGTTACAGTGTCTAAAGTTTCTTCGGAAAATCAAGGCAATGCCTTGAATGTGGCGTCTTGTAAAATCAAAACACAAATATGTTTCCTCCGAGCCAGTCTGTTCTGAGGTTAGACTAGCGCAACAGAGACGTTCATCTCAGAATGGCATCCTCAGTGATTGGCGGTGACTTTGCCTTGATGCTTTCTGTGTTCTGCTCTTTGTCCTTTGTATTTGTGAGAATCCGGGCATTGCTACCTCAATCTCTATTTCGTGTACCGAGATTAACAGGTAGCCTTGGCTCCTAAGCAGTCTCCTTTCCCAGAATCCTTTACTAGATGTTCACTTAAGATTTTATGGTTTTCCTTCTGCAGGGCTGTCTTTCTCACACACGACTGCCCCCAAGCCTGCATGGTCTGCAAGGTCCTTTGCTCAGGAACAGGTTTCTGCTCCTACACTAAGGCTACCCACCCAGAGCGGTGAGTGCCTGCCTACGGGGCAGGCCTCAAGGAGCCCCAAAGGTGGCATGGGCCCTTCAGCTTATGTGGCAGGGTCTCCTGTGTTCTACTCGACCCAGCCCTGCCCTCCCCTCCGAGTTCACCAGTTTGTCCGCTGGTCATTGGATTACCAG
>NC_022027.1:2084938-2090558 GCF_000317375.1 Microtus ochrogaster | reverse complement strand
TACATGAACTTGCTTTGTGGGAGCCTAGCCTGTTTGGATGCTCACCTTCCTGGTCCTGGATAGAAGTGGAAGGACCTTGAACTTCCTGCAGGGCAGGGAATCTGGACTGCTCTTCATTCTCGAGAGGGAGGGGAATGGAGTGGGCGGGAGGGGGAGAGGGGTAGGGAAATGGGGGAGGGGTGATGTGTGGGAGGAGGGGGAGGGAAATGGGAAACGGGGAGGAGGCAGAAATTTTTTTTTTGCAATAACTAAAAAAATAAAATAAACAAACAAAAAAAGATTTTATGGTTCAGGCTGCACATTTTGAAAGCATTTCTGTCCTTGATTTTATATTATGCATTCGTTCCTGCATGGCGTTGAGCTAAGACTGCCCGAACCCTCTCTGCTTTTACAATGTGGCCATGTCCAGAGGTGGACCTGCTATGTGAGCATCCTTAGGTATAGGCAGACCTCCACATGAATCTGTCCATGACTCCTTTGCTGAGGAAAAGCATAGCGTTGGGAGTGAGTTCCAGGCTGTCCCCCTCCTCTGCAGGGATGACTTCTCAGGCCTTGTGTCTTGGCTGTGCTTGTCTTCACACTCGGGAAAATGAAGCTGGCTAACAGCAGCGCTGACAAACAGCACCTCCGTGTCTGCTCATGGTCGACCACAGTGTCCATTGGTATTCGCTTGTCCGCAGTTTCCGCTGGTATTCGCTTGTCCACTGTTTCCGCTGGTATTCGCTTGTCCACTGTTTCCGCTGGTATTCGCTTGTCCCCTGTTTCTGCTGGCATTCGCTTGTCCACTGTTTCCATTGGTATTCGCTTGTCCACTGTTTCCATTGGTATTCGCTTGTCCACTGTTTCCGCTGGTATTCGCTTGTCCACTGTTTCCGCTGGTATTCGCTTGTCCGCTGTTTCAGGGAGGACACATCTGTGAGTCTGAGGCCAACCTGACCCACATAGTGAGTTCCAGGCCGCCTGGGTATCCACAGTGAAAGCTTTTCTTAAAAAAAGAAACAATAACACCAAAAACCCTTCAAGAACCTGGGTGGTAGTGGCTCAAGCCTTTAATCCCAGAAGTTAATAGGTAAAGGAGTTTGATCTCTGTTAGTTCAAGGCCAGCCTGGTCTACAAAGCAAGTTTGAAGTTGTTCAAGGTACATATGGAAAAGAGACCCTGTCTCAAAAAAGAGAAAAAAACTTTAAATAAATAAATGCTTACTTTAAAAAACTGGATTCAAGGTCTTTTCACATCTGCCTGACACAGGCGCTGAGTGCAGCTTGAGTTCTCTGTAACAGCAGTGTGTGCTTCTAACAGCTGAGCCACCATCCAGCCAAAATGACAAGTATTATACCTCTTCAGTTTTAAATCAACAAGTTTACTTTTGCAGATGTTTAAAAGTTGATTCTTCTTTTTTAAATATTTATTTTTTTGTTGGTTTTTCGAGACAGGGTTTCTCTGTGGTTTTGGAGCCTCTCCTGGAACTAGCTCTTGTAGACCAGGCTGGTCTTGAACTCACAGAGATCCACCTGTCTCTGCCTCCCGAGTGCTGGGATTAAAGGTGTGCGCCACCACCACCCGGCTTTAAATATTTTTTTAATTTATTTATTTATTATGTATACAATATTCTTTGTACGTGTGGGCCAGAAGAGGGCACCACACCTCATTGCAGATGGTTGTGAGCCACCATTTGATTGTTGGAAGTTGAACTCAGTACCTTTGGAGGAGCAGGCAATCTCTCCAGCCCCTTAAAAGTTGATTCTTTTATCATCATAAAAGCATTCAAATAATTATGAGAATCATTTATACGAGAAAAATTAATTCACACGATAGACTGGTGATGTTCAAGAACTACATTCAAGAGAGTAGTCTCCCCAGACAAAGAATTTCTATTTGTCACCTCCAGTCTTTGCTTATTAATTTTTAGTTTTGAGCCCAGGTCTCACTGTGTGGTCCTAACTGGCATCTAAGTGACAGATCCAACCACTTCGGCCCCAAATGGGTTGAGGATTTTTTTTCTTTTTTTTTGGTTTTTCGAGACAGGGTTTCTCTGTGGCTTTGGAGCCTGTCCTGGAACTAGCTCTGTAGACTAGGCTGGTCTCGAACTCCCAGAGATCCACCTGTCTCTGCCTCCCGGGTGCTGGGATTAAAGGCGTGTGTCACCACCGCCCAGCATGGGTTGAGGATTAAAGGCCTAAGGCACCATACCTGACTATATTTATAATCTTTATGTAACATCTATACAATATATCACAAGCTGTGAGGTAAACAAGAAAAATGCTTTCTAGACCGCAAGGATATGTAACTTGTTCATAGCATGCTTTTTAAAAAAAACTGCCTGTGCCTTACCTCATAGGGTTTATTTCAATTTCTTTGTTGAGGTTTATTTGTTTATCTTTGTTTCCTGCATACCTGCCTGACTAATTCTCTCAGAGGAGAGAAAAGGGGTCAGACCCCTTAGAGTTGGGGTCATAGGCATGTGAACCAACCATGTTGTGTGTTTGGATCCAGGCTCAGGTCCTCTGCAAGAGCACAGCTGTGCGTTTTCGACTGGCACTGCAGGTTTCTGAAGTTGGCGAGTCAGTACCAACTGACTTAAGTAAAAGATGGTTTTACTTTACTTTTCTAAAGAGAAAAACTTGCTGGCCAAAGTGCGCTCATTCAATGTACATTCCGAAAGAGCAGGAGTCACTGTAGAACTCCTGGTCTTGGTTGTCATGGCTGTCTCCATGTCCACAGTAAGATGGTGCAAATGAACATGAGCTTTTGCTTTGACATGGCCAGATACTCGATGAGGTGGAATGGGAAGAACCTGGCCCCAGCAGTGTCGCCTGGGAAGGGAGAGCCATCTTCAGCCACCGGTCACCCACTGCTTTCTGTCTTTTTAACAATTGTTTATAAGTTCTGACAAAATACCACATGTACCTCTGATCCATCCGGTGGGCTGTCAAGGACTGTCCAACCACTTTCTGTAACTGCCTGCAGTTTCTAAGTTCATGTACAAATGAGTAGCCCTGGGAAACTTGATTACCTGAGCCAGGAATCATGTAGTGTGCCAGACTGAACACAGCAGTCACACATTAGCATGGCTTTAAGGACTCCTCAGTGGAAGGCCTGCAAGCAGGACACGGGATGGAATTCCTCCCCACAGCAGTGGAGCACAGCAGTAAAGCAGCTGGACACGGGCTCTTCCTGCCATTGTCACTGCTGTGAGCCGCTGCTTCAGCACCATCACGGGTTCCACATGGAGAGATCAAAAGTGGATTGTAGACTTGGGGGAAAAGGTCAGGTTCCATAGTCCCATGTAGACTCCAGGACTCCAGGCTCAAAATGCTGGGGTGGCAGCGGCTGCTCGTGTTTACCTTTGGTCTTTTGAGAAAGGGTCTCACTTATAACCCAGGCTTGCCTAACTCTGAGTGCTCTCCCTGATACAATGTTCAGTGCAGAGTTCAGTTGTGCAACACACCAGGCTTCTGTTTATTTCACTAATAAAAGTGCACAATGAATAGAAATCGGGCATGGTGGTGCAGGCCTTTAATCTGAGCTCTCTGCAGCAGAGGGAAACTGATCTTTATGATTTTAGGGCTAGCCTGGTCTGCATAGTGAGGTCCTGTTTAGCAAGGGCTACAGAGTGAGACTCTACAAAGAAAATGAAACTCTAGGATCGTGATGTATATATAAGTATTCTTAATGTGGCTTTTCACAAATTGTGCAGAACTGAGAGAAAAATAAATCTGTAGATTTATATATCAAGTGGGCAGTAAAATAAGCATAATTTAGTCAAAATATTAAGAGGTAAATATGGAGTGATTAAGTAAATATACTTTGACCCCATCGGTTTAGTTCACCAAAATTTTGTATTTACGTTGATGGGCCATTTCTACAGGATAGTTTAAGAGATTTTTGGTGCATAGTCCTTTAAATCAAACTTTCTTTTTACAAAAATGAAAATAGCACATTTTCCACAGTGTATGACTATCCAGAAAGTGTCCGGTTTCTTTAGTCCTCTCTCAGTTTCTTAGCAAGACCTCACTAAAGCCCCAGAAAAGAGTCCTACTGAGTGCAGAGATGTTCAGGGAAGACTTTGCAGTCCAGCCCCAAGTTCTGCTGCAATGCCAGTCTCTGCAGGTCTGGGGCAGTTGTGTGCCTGGGCTGGAAGACAGAGCTGGGAACCATTGGGCTGCGTTCCTTCTCAACACTTTGCTCCTAAGGACGCTGCTCCCATGACTAAGGCCTCAGTAGCCAATCAGGGCTCCCAGCCGGACTACCCGTCAGAATGGGGTGGGCACTTCCGGTCCGCCATGCTACAGGTTCTGAGGCTCCGGGCCTGAAGCAGAGTCTTGTGTTCCGTGTTCAGCGCTGTGACCCGCGGTCGGGAGCTGTGGGGAGAGCGGGGCGAGCTCGGAATCCCCCATGGTGAGAGAGGGCCGCCGTCCCCACGCGGGAGGAGCCGCGGGAGCCGGTGTGGGGTCCTCCCGGGGCTGTGGGAGCCGGCGGCAGAGAGGTCCTTACATTCCTGCAGCTCCCGGGTCCCCTGGCCCCGGAATGACTCATCTAAGACTGCGGCTGCGCAGAACACGGGGATGGAGATTTGGGGGGTGGGGGCGGAGAGACTGCGCGAGGATGAAGCCATCATGCCGCGCATGCGCAACTTTCATCTCTGCCGTGGGAGGTAGACTTGTTAACTGGTTTCCTCTAGCGTCTTCTAGAAGTTCTGCACTTGGCTCTGAACGTTCAGGTGTAGGATCCGTCTGCAGTTAGTTCTTTTCAGGGTGTAAAGTCTGTGTCATGAACACATCTGCATGGAGATGCCGGGGTGGTTCAGTTGTCAATAAGGCCAGACCTACTGGATTACCGGACCTCATGTGTTAAAATATCGGTGTTTTAATTGTGATTTTGTTTCTAAGTTTGCTCCCCTACCCCCGGTTTTTGTAGACAGGGTTTCTCTGTAGCTTTGGAGCCTGTCCTGGAACTAGTTATTTAGACCATGGTGGCCTCCAACTCACAGAGATCTGCCAGCCTCTGCCTCCCAAGTGCTGGGATTAAAGATAGGCGCCACCACCGCCCATGTTTGGGGGATGACTCAGAAGAGGTTTGCTGGTTAAATTTGGTCAGCTTGCCACAAGCTAGAGTCACGCTGGCCTGTAGACAAAGCTATAGGGTGTTTTCTTGATTAGTGGTTGATATAATAGGGCTTACCCTGGGCAGGTGATCCTGAGTTGTATAAGGAAGCAAACTGAACAGGCCATGCTAGCGGGGCAGTAATCCACATTTCTCCAGGTTGACAGCACATGTGGGGTACACAAGCCTGTGGTGTATGTGAGTTAGCAGATCTGTTCCTGGACCCATCCTCTTGGGTGTCAGCCAGAGCCGGAGATTTATTATTGAAGAGATTTTTCTTTATTAAGGTCTCAGTGTGCTCCAGGGTTGCCTGGATCCCAGTGTACAGCCCCACAGCTCATTAACGTGGCTGTTCCCCTGAATACGCTCCTCGATTCTTGGATTAAAGGTTTGTAGCACCGCACAGCGCTAGATCTCCCCATTTGACTCAGAGTGGGCTGTGCATTTCAGGAACAGGAACATGGTATTTGGAGCATGGCTTCTCATGACCAGTTGTCCACTGCAGGGGTCAGCAGGC
>NC_022027.1:2072622-2080743 GCF_000317375.1 Microtus ochrogaster | reverse complement strand
GCTCGGCTGGTGTATTACAGTGACTGCCTGCTGGTGTTGGAGGCTGGGGTACTGGGATGCGTTGGGGGAAGGAAGGTTGGAGAGCTTTGTGATCCATTGGGGATGGGGTCAGGGAGGAAAGGGAGACAGCAGCAGGTGTTCTGCTACACAGCTGGGCATGAGTCTGGGGAAACTGGATCTGGAGAACAGGAGAGGTGTGGAGCCACTGTCAGCCCAGTTGTCGGGAAGAACTAGGTCATCGTCACAGTCTGAACAAAGCAGAAACAAACGCCAGCAGTGTAAATAGCTCACTGTCCATCTATCTGGGATTCATAGTCTTCTGGGCAACTCCAAGGGACTCTGCTCACTTCTCCAGCCCCGCCCTCTGCAGTGCACACATCCTGTCTTCCAGGCTCCGACTGCCTCCACCCCTCCACTGCTGTTCTTGTGTCATCTCATGGTACCGGTATCTCCACTGTGCTCAGGCTTGTTGCTGCAATTCCGCTTTCACCAGTAGCCTCTCCTGGCTTACTTCCTGGTGCTAAACCTCAACTTCCCTGCATAGCTCTGTTCAATCCTGAGCCTTCAGCTGCTACTAAGACTGCATCTTCACCAATGGCCTCTCACTAGCCAAGCCTCAGGTGCCCTTCACGACTCCTTCATGCCTTCAAAACCAGTGCCACCTGGATGACTCTAACACTCCTAAGTTCACCTGCCAGTGTAAGGTGCAACCTTGGGCACTGTGGTGGTGTGAAAGACAATAATAGCACTATTGCTATTGGGAGCTGTAGTGTTGTTGGTGTAGGTATGTCCTTTATGAAGGAAGTATGTCACTCTGGAGGCAGGCTTGGAGATGTGATATATACTCAGGCCTCGCTCAGTGTGATACACAGACTGTTTCCTGTTGCCTGCAACATGTAGGACTCTCTGCTATTTCTCCAGCCTCATGTCTGTCTGCATGCTTCCATGCTTCCCACCATGGAGATAATGAACTGAATCTCTGAATTGTAAACCACCCAATTAAATGTTTCCCTCTATAAGAGATGCCCTGATCATGATGGCTTTTCACAGCAGTAGAACCCTAACTAAGACAGCCACCTCTGAACACAGCTTCTGTGCCGATTCTGAGGAGACACTGCCCAGATTTCGCCTCAGTGATGCTTGTCTTTTCTTAATCACTGCAAATTTCTCAGCTCGAGCTGAGCAGTATCAATTGTCCCAGTCAGTCAAAAGTTTTACTTCAGTGGTTCTGGTTTCTTGTTAATCACAGTTGATTCTTCGGCTCCAGTGGACCACACAGCACAGATTCTTCACATAAGAGGGCTGTTAAAATCCCTTTCACAATCCTCCCCAAAATTCCTTGTCAGGTCCCTTTCAGTGGGCACAGAAATGAGATGTGTCATCCTCCTTTTTTGTTTCCTTCTAAAATGTCTTTGTGACTGCATTTGAAATTCCGTGCCATGGAATATATATATGTGGAACACGCAGAATCATGTCAACATATTCTCAATGAAGTGTACATTGAGTCATTCTCCATGCAGCCAGTCTCACCATTTCTATTGTGTACTTATGTGGCATATTTCAGGATGCAGTGACCTATGAGGATGTGCACGTGAACTTCACTCATGAAGAGTGGGCTTTGCTGGATCCTTTCCAGAAGAGTCTCTACAGAGATGTGATGCTGGAAACCTGTGAGAACCTCACTTCTGTAGGTAGGACTGCTCAATTTTTTGTCAGTTTTTTATAATAAGGGGACACACACTTTTTTCCTTTTTAATTTTTTAAATTTATTTTGCATACCAACCACAGTTCCCTTCCTACCCCTCCTCCAACTCCTGAACCTGGCTTCCCCAGACCTCCCCCTCATCCACTCCAAAAGTGTAAGGCCTCCCATGGGGAGTCAACAAAGCCTGGCAAATGAAGTTGAGGCAGGATCAAACCCCTCTCCCTATATCAAGGCTAAGCAAGGCATCCCACCACCATAGGGAATGGGCTCCAAAGAGCCAGCTCATGCACCGGGGATAGATCATGGTCCCACTGCCAGGGGCCCCTCAAACACCAGGGTACGCAATTGTCACTCACATGCAGAGGACCTAGTTTGGTCCCATGCAGGCTCCACAACTGTTGGTCTAGAGTTCGTGAGTTTCCACAAACTGGGACAGGCATTTCTTAGTCATTGGTTCTCTCCTGGGATTTCAGTTGTGAAAAAGGAAGAATGTGGTAAATTAATCAGGCATGGTTCTTGAAATTTCCTGGCGTGAGTGAGAAGGAAACATGGAACACAAACGAACCTGCTTAGGAGTTTATTAGAGGGGGGATTGGTGTGCAGAGATAGAGAGCGTGAGAGCGAGGGAGGGAGGGAGAGAAATGGCGCCTCCAGCTTTTAAAAGCTGCCTAGCACAGGTGCACAGGGGTTGGCGTGACTATGTTATACACTGATGACGCAGATGGGCAACTCAAGTATGCGTGCAAGGGTTTTAGCTGAGTCATATGTGGATGTAACCACACACGCGCGCACGTGGGTCACACGAGGCCCTTTGTGCTTGAGGGCCCATTCGCATATGCCTGCTTTTAGATCCTGAAAGTGCAGCCTTATCTATGGCTGAATAATTACAGTTTTTAGGTTCAACAAAGATAGTGACTTGAATTTTGCATACTTTCTAGTAATTTATAATGTACATTTTCTGGTACTGTATTTTAGGCTACAAATGGGAAGACCAGAATTTTGAAGAACATTGTCAAAGTTCTAGAAGACATGGAAGGTAATTTATGTATGCAAGCTAATACATACATCTGAAGAAATTTCAGTATGATCTGAAACTTTAAGGAAAGACAACACTAAATAAGCCCAGCTTTATGATGATTATGAAATTCTCACACACCAGTGTGCCTCAGTGTCAGGGAGGTGTCTCTAAGAAAGAAGACAATGAAACTGTTATGCCCAAATGTGCAAAGTTCCCTCGAAAGCCAACAAGGAGACTGAGTCCCGTATGTAAAATCAAAGAACCCTTATTTTATAGAAGTTTGCAAACTCGGTCTCTCCGCACGTCCAATATATTGGAATAAACTGAAGTTCCTGAGATCAGTTAGAGTAGGGTTTTATGGTAGTAAAGGTGGGGGTGAGGTCCTGAGGTTCAGGACCCCTGATTGGCTGACATTTGTCTAGGGGTGTCCTAGTGAGTGTGCTGGCAGATGGTCATATCTCCAGTGGTTGGAACATTAGGAATTTCCTTGGGATGGTCTGCTCTTGGGTGGAGGTCAGGTAATCTCCACCTGTGGTTCCTCCTGCAGCCAGGTGAACTACTGAGACTCAGGCCTCTTTATCGATGACTGAGTTCTACCCTGCCAGATGATAATGGTTGGAAGTAAAGAACTTCCTTTGGGTGATATGTTTATCGTGACTGGATTCTACAGAAACAATGTGTTAACACATGACACTGTCACAGGATAGATGTTGGGTTCATGCAGGTCCGATTGTGGCTGCAGGGGCCAGCCTCTAAGGACTGAAGCCCTTTCCCTTCACCCAGGGCATATTTATTTTTCTCCATATTTACATTTTAGCCAGTTGATTCCCATATGCTCAAAACAATGGCATTGAAGCTTCCAAAAATATAGTGCCAAGTGCAGATTCTCAATTCATCAGGTACCACAGTTTTTCGGAACCAAGTTTCGCGTAGGCTTTGTACCCTTGGAAAACTCTCAGATAAGATTCACATAGGTCAGCAAGAGAAACAAAGGGTATCTGCTAAATAAAAGATGGATCAGGGCTAGGTAGGTGCTAACATTCTGGAAGTAGGCCAGGTGTAGCCAGTGGGGATTAGGGTCAGGTATAGCCCAGCAGGAATGCTGCCACAGATCCCTTTTTTCTTTATACAAAAATTTGAATGCAGTCTTACAGTATATACAGCTTTTTTTCCTAGCTATTTGTCTTACAGTCGCATGTAAGTTCACTAAAACACATTTTAAAGCCAATAAAGTTAATATTGCTAGAACAAAAGCAATACTTGCTAGGATAAGAAATCTGCTTCAGGTGATTCATAGGGTTGAATAATGCTATTGTATTTGCAAGACCTTCCATAATAGCTATTACTGGGGCTGGAGAGATGGCTCAGAGGTTAAGAGGTTTGGTCTGCTCTTCCAAAGGTCCTGAGTTCAATTCCCAGCAACCACATGGTGGCTCACAACCATCTGTAATGGGGTCTGGTGCCCTCTTCTGGCCTGCAGGCATACACACAGAATATTGTACACATAATAAATGAATATTAAAAAAAATAGCTATTCCTGCTGTATCAGGTAGCTTATTTGCAAAAGTTCCTTTTTGTAAATGAAGTCATTTGAGAATACTTAGGGTGACCCATCAAGTGCATCTTAGCCTTATCTCAATCATACTTGCTTTCATTAAATCTTAAGGATGTGATACATACAATAAGAAGAGACACTGCAATCACATTTTAATGTTACCTGCTCCTTCAAAATTTCTATCCCCTAACAATAAAACGGCTGGCCTTAACTCAGCAAATTAATTCATTATCTCATTATCAGTTGTATTTTGTTCAGCCCAAAGTTCTGTTGAATGTTTGTGCCAGTCTGTAAGGCATTCAGCAGTTTGGATTTCTTTATGAAGCACCGCTCCAGCTGTTGCTGCTGTTCCTGCTGTTGCTACAATGATTCCCCGTAATAAGTGCAATAGCCGATCCAACTATATGATGTGTTGTTCTCTTTAATATTCTCTCAGCAAACTTCTGTTCAGGAGCATCACAGGAGAGTCTTACCATGGACTTGACAGCCTCACAGGAATCCAGATTGCTGGCCTTGCTCTAAGAACATAGAAACTTTCAAAAGGTCAAATTTAAGCCTGGGTATGAAGGGTACAGCATTCACAGTGATGCTGTGTTGGGCATGAGGCCCAGTGTAACTTCCTAAGCCGACCTTGAGTTTGATGAGGCCTAGTGTAACTTTCTGGGCCTAGCTTGAGTTTGGAGACCTGTGTCTGGCTATAACTTCCACACAGGAAGTGACTCAGCACAGCCTGACCTGGTCCGCCTCTGCCCAGCCACTACTAACGTGGCAGAATATTATTGGCCCTTGTCCCTTGCTCTGCACTAGCCCTGCCTAATACAATTGAACGAGATCCTGCTTTGACGGGCTCCCAACTCATTGTGTGTGTTTCTCCCTGTTGGCCTGGTGGAGGGCTGATTTTTTGATGCTCACCATCCCACTCAGCTGCAGGGAAGGTCTGGCAGGTCCAGCTCCGCTGCTGCCCTTTCTGCCAGAGAACCCGGCAATGCTGTAATTATTAGGGCCATTGTACAGGCCCATTAGGAGTAAGTAAAATAATGGTACACATGCCATAAAAGTATGGCTTTGATTTTGTTTGAAAGACAAAGTATATTCATTATCCTTAATGTTTGATTTTCCTTCAGATGCCTTAAGAGGGTGGAAGGTAATGAGGTTTTTTAGGTAACAGCCCCTTAGACCTCTTTAGGGTCCAGTCGAGATGCTACAGCTGGCAGGGGAACTGACTGAAGAGCATCAGCTCACACATGTCTTCTCTCATCATGTCTGTTTACTCTTCTGTTATCAATCTTTTTTACACAGTTCTCAGGCAAGGCAGAACTAGAGATCTTGTATTTTTCATGGTTCTAGAAACTGATCAAAGCTCACAGAGAGCAGTAGCTTGGCAGCTTCTTGTATGGCTCGGGGAACTGTGGCTGTTGGACTCCCTGGCAGCTGCTTGGAGGATCAGTTAAGGAGGGAACTTTAAATAGAATCTAAGAGGAAAGAAGGGGTTTGTGTGCTGGACCGCATTTCTAAGTACGGTTAGGTGATGTGTTAAAAGTTTACAATTGATAAATGTGAAAGGGGGAAGTGCACATGGTGCCCTCTCCTGGCTGGCTCACCAGAACTAGCTCTGAAGACAGCGCCAGCGTGCACTATGGAAGGGCGCCTGTGGCATTTGGTCTGCCTTAGCATATTTTCCAAATGTTTAGCAGGCTAGAAAAGGGGGAGGGCCTTTCAGAACTAAGAATTACATTTACACCTAAGCAATAGGAGGCCTGTTAGTAACATAGTACAAAATCTGGAGCTGGACTCTTCTCAGCCTCCTGGGCTAGACTGTGGCTTGTTCCCATGGCATCTGTGGAAAAGAATTGCCTTTGGGGCTGTGAAAATGGTTAATAGCTTGTTTCTGTTTACTTAAGACCCAATCAATTAATCTTCTAAGTTAAGATCTTATATCGATAAACTGAGATGAAAAATAGAGTGTTAGTAACCTGTTTAGGGTTAGAACACTGTTAATTGGAGTAACACTTCCCATGTCTGTAGAGGGTGAATCCAGGGTGCACTCGCTTCCTATCTCGCTGAGGGCTGGGCTAAGTATCAACAATTTCAGACATGCCATAATTCTTGTTGTTGGGCATCTGTGCATGCTTCTAGTCAGGTCTCTACCATGACACTAATCCTGACAAACTGCCTGCCAAAGGAGATCCATGCAGAGGGGCAGACTTCTAAGTGTATACAGAGATCTGGCTGAGAGTAAGGGTATTGACTGTGATTAGTTTCTCACCAGAATCACACATTGCTAGGAAGAGTCATCCAATGTGTAAGGGGAATTGTGCCCAATAAACAATACCTGTGTTGCTGTGGGAACAATCCGCAAGCTGTACTGTGAGGGAAAGAGCTATTGCTTCACATAAGAAGTCTACAATGAGGATGGCTAATATATTCAAAAGACAGTATTCCTTATCACCTGTGAAGAAGACTTATCTCCATCAGAAGTATGTCTCTGCTGGGTTGACCTCTGAACTGTCTGCTGAACTCTTACTGCATAAATCTGTGGCCTCTATCAAGAAGGCACTTTCCAATTTCCACGAGTTAGTCTGAATTGAATTGCCAAATTGTAGGAAGGGATTTGACATTCCATCTCCATGCCATCGGATAGGTTTATTAACGGAAGCACTGATTTCTACAGTTCCGTTCAAACTAGTCCATTTCCATCTTAACTTTGAGTGAGAAGATTTTCCTCGAGGGGAGCCAGAAGGACTCCAATTCACGGCATCTCCTTGGGAGATACTAATTAGCACTCAAGGTCTCTCACTCTGGCATTGTTGCTAACACACCCATTCAGATTCTCTGTTGGTAACCCACATCTCACAGAACAGTAGATTAATGGAGCTAATAGTATTAATCTGTCCTTTAAAACCAGATGCTTGAAGCATATGAAACTTATTAAGATAATCTTGGGTAGTTTTGTCTTTGGGTAGCCATACTTGAGAGGTTATATTTAAGCATCGAATTCCATTTCCCATGCAAATAGGAATTCCTCGTACTCCCACAGTGTAACTGTCAATCACTCTACCCTCCTTAATTGACTGAGCAGGACCTCAGTTGTCATAAGGACCAGGTAACCATGAAGGTTCATTAACCACTTCAGGAATATCCATATCTCCTCTACTTACTGCTCAGTTAATTGGAGAATTGGGGATAAAACCCAATAATTATGATCCATCCCTTTTACCTGTACTGTTACCATGGAAAGCATGCTAATATATTCCTTATAACTTAGTAGTTAGTAGAATTTACAGACTTGTGAGTCATGGGAAGTGTCACCTCTCCTTTGTCACACAAATTCTTAAGCTGTCCCCAGGTGAGAGGAGTAGTTGCTTGTTGCAGAGGTCTCCTGTGTCTTGACTTTGGTGGAGGCATCTCTGCATCTGCAGCATCTGGGGTATGTCTCTTGCTCATGCGGGATTCTTATCAGTTTCGAATGGGACCACACTCTATTATCTCCTGTGGGAACATCAGCAGAACCCTGGCCCCGTCATGACACTCGTCCTTTCTCCAAGCAGATGTCATGGCATTCTTGTAGTATAGATTTAAATTAAATCAACAGTTCTTTTTTTTTTTTTTGGTTTTTTTTGAGACAGAGTTTCTCTGTGGCTTTGGAGCCTGTCCTGGAACTAGCTCTGTAGACCAGGCTGGTCTCGAACTCACAGAGATCCGCCTGCCCCTGCCTCCCGAGTGCTGGGATTAAAGGCGTGCGCCACCACTGCCCAGCAGGAGTGAATTATATTATCCTCCCTAATTTGATATACATTTGAAGTTCCTATGATGTTAGACAAGTTGAAACAAAGCTTTGTTCTT
>NC_022027.1:2070416-2072522 GCF_000317375.1 Microtus ochrogaster | reverse complement strand
AGCCACCATCGCCCGGCCTCAACAGTTCTTTTCTGTGTTCCAGTGTTTGCTGTTGTTCTCTTTGTTTCATTAACATTTAGAAAATTTAAGGGTGTCTTCATATCCTCTTTCTGTTTAGCAGGCATCTCTTTCAGGTGCAGTTAGATCTCTCAATAATTGATTGTCCTGTAGTGATGTGGGAGGGTCTTCTTTCTATGTGTTTCTTTTATTGGCTAAATAAAGAGACTGCCTTGGCTTTTTGATAGGACAGCAGTTTAGATAGGTGGAGTAGACCGAACAGAATGCTGGGAGAAAGAAAGCAGAGTCAGGCAGACGCCATGCTTCTCCTACCCAAGACAGACGGTGGTTAGACTCATGCCATTAAGCCACAGTCAAATGGCGATACACATTAATAGAAATGGGTTAATCAAGATGTGAGAGTTAGCCAGTAAGAGGCTAGAGCTAATGGGCCCGGCAGTGTTTAAATGAATACAATTTGTGTGTTATTTCGGGTGTAAAGCTAGCCATGCGGTAGCTGGGCGGGACGAAAAGCAAGCCTGCCTGCCACTCCTTTTATACTGTAGGAGTGTATGGCATCCCTGTAACATGTTTTATGTTGTAATGTGCAAAAAATGGTTGCATTTTACTGGAAACATAAGCTGGGCCATTATCAGTCTTAATTTGTGCTGGTATGCCCATTACAGCCACTGTTTCTAATAAATGTGTAATTATAGAATCCACTATTTTGTTATCTTGTTGCCAGGTAATAGAAACTTTTTCTTTAAGCCCTACTATTAACATGGTGTGTGTTATGTAATTCTAAGGCTTCTAACACATTTTCTATCAACAATTGATCAATTTCTGTATTTCCTTCTGCTAATGGCCCAGGCAACCCAACATGGGGTTGAATCTGGGATATAAAGTGGGCAGTTTCTTTCTTGGATTGTCTGTTGTAGGTGGACAATAATAAATTATCAGGAATAAGTTCACCGTGCAAAATTTGGAACAAATTAGTTAATTCTTGACTACACAATCCAATTGTCGGCTGCAATCAGTTAATACCACCCAATAATTTTTGGAAATCATTAAGATTATGCAGTCAATGTCTCCTAATCTGTACTTTTTGCAGTTGAATTCTCTGTTTACTTACTTAATAGCCTAAATAGCTAAGAGAATATCCTCGCCTTATTTTTTCAGGAGACATTTGTAGTCTCCAACAGGGTAAGTTTTATGGATTATATTGAACATTCTTTCTAAGGTATCTATGTCAGAAGAAGCAGCCAATAAAATATCATCCACATAATGATATGTTGTTAAAGGAGCAATGGGCTGCTTCCTGCCCAGCTCCTGTCCTCCTAGCTAGCTTAGCCCCTGAAATAATTACACAGAAACGATTCATTTAAACACTGCCTGGCCCATTAGTGCTAACCAATATCAGCAGTAGCTTTAACCCATTCCTCTGACGGAGCTCCCTGAGCCTTCAAGGGCCGTTTGGCCTTTTGGCATTCTGTAGTAGCATTCTCAAAATCCAGAAGGTCAATTAGAACTTTCTAACATCTGGACCAGCTATTGTGTATGTAATGCTGAAGTTAGTCTTTACTAAAAGTCAGTGAAAACTTCTCGTGTACTTTGTGTGATTTTTGTGAAGGAGATAGATCCTTTTTTGAAGGATCCCCGACTCCTCAACCTTATCCCAGGCACTTGAAAGCACTAGATGATACATCTCCATAGTAGCATCATCAAAGTGCTTTTGTGTTTGCAGACTGGCATACCGGTCTCTCCTAATAATCGGTCCTTTGCTATATTCATTTCTGTGGTCTGAATTACCCTGTTCCATGGCTGCTGCATCCTCTCCCCACCAAGTAAGCCATTGTAATTGAGAACTAGCTTCTAGTATAACTGCCATTAGGTCCTTCCAGTCGTGTGGAATAACTGTTCCCAGTAGCCCAGTTGTTTAAAACCTGTCTTACGTAGAGCAAATGCATCCCATATGCTACCACTGCTTCTTTTAACCTTTTCAGATCTTTCATGCCTCTGTGTCGTCTCCAGTCAGTCTGAACATAGCCCCGAGACTGTTGATAATTTGATCTTTCTTTTTTTTTTGTGACTTTTTTTTAAATTTTTTAA
>NC_022027.1:2067802-2070245 GCF_000317375.1 Microtus ochrogaster | reverse complement strand
AGGGAGCTCACCAAGGCCAGCTGGCCTGGGTCTGAAAAAGCCTGGGATAAAACCGGACTTGCTGAACATAGCGGACAATGAGGACTACTGAGAACTCAAGAACAATGGCAATAGATAATTTGATCTTTCATGCCTCTGTGTCTCCAGTTAGTCTGAATGTAGCCCCCCCCTTTTTTTTATCTCCTTGCTTTCCCTTTTCTTTACTGGAAAGTTTCCTTTTTTGTCTCTGGAACTCTTATATTTTTTAAACATGCAGTTAACCTGTTAGCCTTTCTGATTTCCAAGTTTGTTTCATCTGATAAAGAAGGAAGAGAGTCACCTCCAGTATCCTGACTTTTCTCACTTCCGCTGTCCTCTGAAACAGCTTTCCTAGCAACCTGTGAAGGAACATTCTCCTCTGCTAACCGAGTATCTTCCCTTTTTTCTGTTCTACTTCAGATACAACTTTAAGTGACTCCTCACTCTGCAATGGCTCTAGAGCATTTGATATTAAGTTACATAAATAAAGGCCAATTTTTTTTTATGGTGTTGGCTCTCCTTTCTTATGAGCCCTCCTCAAATCTCTCTAGCTCGCTTCCATCTTTAGTTTTAATTGAACTTGAGGAGTTGCCTGAAATCAATGGCAGTGCCGTTTAATTAATAGAAAAAGCTCTGTAAGTTGTTTTCCTTTCACTTTCACTCCATCTTCTTATAACAGATAACAGACATTTTAATAACTGCAAGTATCGTTGCTCCAGTGATGGGAAGTTTCCCATGACCCTGCCAATCCTGGAGTCTCTTTACCCTGAGGGCACTTCTTCCAGTTCTTAAGATAGCCAGCTTCTCTGTCCTTCACAGGTCCATTGTCCTTCTTCAAGCCTCCTGTTGGGCACCAAATGTTGCAGCACAGTGTTGGGTGAACTGTGGTCTGTGGAAAAAAGACTCAGAGACACCTTAGGAATGAATTTAGCCTTTCTTGGCTGCAGGGGGAGTTCACCTAATATTCTCAGAAATGAAGCACTTTTCCTTTGCCAAGGGCATTTTTTATTTTTCTCTACATTTACACTCTAGCCAGTTGATTTCCATATGCTCAAAACAACAGGAATGAAGCCTCCAAAAATACAATGCCAAGTGCAAATTCTCCATTCATCAGGTGCCACAGTTTTCCAGGTTTCCTGAACTGAGCTATGCTTAGACTTTCTATCCTTGAGAAACTCTCACAAGAGTCACATAAGGTGACAAGACAAACAAAGGTTATCTACTAAATCAAAGATGGATTAAGGTTAGGTGCCAACACTCTGGAGCCAGGCCAGGTGTAGCCCACCGGGAATGCTGCCACATGACAGTATTTTAATAGCTCCATGGGATCCATTTTGTAGAACTGTCCATTCCTTTAATTTTGTACCTTTGTATCATATAGGCATATACATTGATAAGGGGATCAATGTCTGTGCAAGACATATTCTAAGCAAATCTAGTGTTGCTCATACAGAGGCTTTCCATGGTTTAGTGAGGGAAGGTCACTTTATGAATATCAAGAAGGGTGTTGTGGTGGAGAAACGTTAATCCCTATACCACATCTTTATGTGGAGCAAAAGTTAAACTGTGTGAATGCAATGTGAAAATCTGTTTTTTTGTTATTCTTCCCTTAATAGATATCTCATGTGTCCCTCTGGATACAAACTATTTGAACATAAGAGATATGGAAAGAAGCAATGTACCTCTTTTTCTCCCACAGCGCTTAGAAGATATGTAGTAGTCCCCACTATGAGCAGATTTGGTGAATGTGATATAAATTTACAACTAATTGGTTTTCCAACTACACTGGGAATTCAACAAACTCATACTGTAAAAAGTTTTATGAGTACAAGGAGTGTAAGAATTCTTCTGTCTGCTCTGGTTCGCTTTGCACTTGTCGTGTGACTCACAGTATAGAAAAATGTTACGCATGCAACCAGTGTGGTAAAATTCTGAGTTCTTCCAGTTCTGTTGAAAAATGTGATAAACTCATATGAGAAATGTAAGTGAGAAATATGAACTATCTACTAAAGTCTTTAACCTTCACAGGTATCTTCAAATACACAAAGGAATCCATAATGAAGAAGATCTCTGTGAATATAATCAGCGTGATAAAGACTTTAGATCTGATTCCTCTTTACAGTTACACCAGAGAACTCATGTGGAAGTAGAGCCCAATAAATACAATCAATGTGGAAAAGACTTTGCACATCACAGTTGCTTTCAAGTACATCGAACTCATACTAATGAGCAATCATGTAAATGTAATCAGCGTGGTAAAGTCATGGCAACAACAAACAGGACTGTCCACGTTACACACCATAATCTTAAAATACATGAAAGAATCCATCCTGGAGAGAAACCCTATGTATGTGTTCAATGTGGTAAAGCCTTTGTAAGTCGCCATAATCTTAAAATACATGGAAGAATTCATACTGGAGAGAAA
>NC_022027.1:2051319-2067702 GCF_000317375.1 Microtus ochrogaster | reverse complement strand
TTCAATGTGGTAAAGCCTTTGTAAGTCGCCATAATCTTAAAATACATGGAAGAATTCATACTGGAGAGAAACCCTATGTATGTGTTCAATGTGGTCAAGCCTTTGTACATTTAACTAGTCTTCGAAATCATGAAAAAACTCATACTGGGGAGAAACCTTTTGAATGTAATCAATGTGGTAAAGCTTTTACCTGTCGTAGTAATCTTCAAATACATGAAAGTATTCATACAGGAGTCAAACCCTATGAATGTAGTCAATGTGGCAAAGTCTTTGCAAACATCATTTATCTTCAAAGGCATAAAAGAAGTCATAGTGGAGACAAACCGTATGAATGTAATCAATGTGATAAAGCTTTTGTACGTTTAACTAGTCTTCGAAAACATTATAAAAACCATACTGGAGAGAAACCCTATGAATGCAGTCAGTGTGGTAAAGTCTTTGCAAGTCTCAGTAATGTTCAAGCACATGAAAGAATTCATACTGCAGACAAGCCCTATGTATGTAATCAATGTGGTAAAGCCTTTTTAAGTCGCCGTAATCTTCAAATACATGAAAGAATTCATACTGGAGAAAAGCCCTATATATGTCATCAATGTGGCAAAGCCTTTGCACATTTCACCAGTCTGAGAAATCATGAAAAAATTCATACTGGAGAGAAGCCCTATATATGTAATCAGTGTGGTAAAGCCTTTGCATGTCGTAGTAATCTTCAAGTACATGAAAGTACTCATACAGGAGTTAAACCTTATGAATGTAATCAATGTGGTAAAGCCTTCGCACACATAATTTATCTTCAAAGGCATGAAAGAAGTCATAGTGGAGACAAACCATTTGAGTGTAATCAATGTGGGAAAAGCTTTACGCAGTTCTGTCGTCTTCAGAAACATTTCAGAAGTCATACTGGAGAGAAACCCTATGAATGCAGTCAGTGTGGTAAAGCCTTTGCAAGTCGAAGTAATCTTCAAACACATGAAAGAACTCATACTGGAGACAAGCCCTTTGTATGTAGTCAATGTGGGAAAGCCTTTACCAGTCGTCGTAATCTTCAAACACATGAAAGGAGTCATACCGGAGAAAAACCCTATGTATGTGATCAGTGTGGTAAAAGCTTTGTAAGTCGCAGTAATCTTAAAATACATGAAAGCAGTCATACAGGACTAAAACCGTATGGATGTAATCTATGTGGCAAAGCCTTTGCACATAGCATTTATCTTCAAAGGCATGAAAGAAGTCATAGTGGAGACAAACTGTATGAATGTAATCAGTGTGGTAAAGCCTTCACCCTTCACCGAAACCTCCAAACACATGAAAGGAGTCATACTGAAAAAGTCCCTGTGAATGTAATTGATGCACTAAAACTTTGCAGGTCAGTGTAGTCCTCAAACACATCAAAGAATAGTGAAGAAAGCCAAAGAAATGACAATGTGATAATGCTTCTTCATGGTACAGTCTTCTTCAAAGGCTTGAAAGAGTTACTGTCTGGAGAGAAGCATTATGAATCTAGTAAATTCAGTAAAACTTTGCACACCACACATTATTCCCACTGATGCCCAAATAGGATTAGTAGAACCCTTCCATCGGTCAAATGTTGTCTTCTTTTGAAATTATAAACAAATTGTCACCCAAGAATAGAGGAGCACAGAATATTTTGAATAATACAACCTATTTGCAAATGACAATGTTATTTTTCCTGCCATCCCTTTAAAAATTTTTTGTTAGTTTATTCTGAGCACTAAATGCTTTTTCCTAACACTTTCTCAGAAATATGAATGTCAGAGAATTGTCTCAGTGGGTAAAAGTGGTTGCTACTAAACCTGAATACCTGAGTTCAGTCTCTGGGATACACACATTACTCATACCAGTTTTTCTATGATTACTACATTTGGGCTTTGTCATATGCACACCACACACCCACACACGTGGATGTTTTTGTAACTAAAATGATGACCAGTGAGGTTACTTGCTTGTTTAATGCACTTGCTCCCTAACTTGACTACCTCAGTTTGTTCTGTAGTACTGAAGAAGCAAAGAATACTCACCTGTAAGATGTCCTCTGCCTGCTAAATGCACAGCATGGCACAGGTGTTTACAAACTGTTAAAAATATCTAAAGAGGTGAAATTAACAAAGCAAAGAAAATAGCCAAAATATTAAGAACACAGGAAATGATTACCAATTGAAACGAATACATTGTAGGATTCTATCACATCACAATTCAACAAAAATGAGAGTTACTGTTTAAATCTTCCATTATTTGTCTCTGATTCAAAGATAGGTCATTTTATAAACATATCTCAACTGGTAATAGTGGTTTATTTTGGAGACAGGCAAATGGATCTTTCTGAGTTTGAGGCTATTATGGTTTTCATCGTGAGTTCCAGGATACTCATGGCTATCTGGAGAGATCCTGTCTCAACCAAAAAGAACATTTAGGGAACTATAGCGTATTTCACAGTATGGAATTTTTCCTAGCTTAATCTGGACTCATCTCTAATCAGCTAAACCCTTCATTGTGTTCACTCACATCAAGAGAACTGTGTTAATGGCAATAAGAAGACATGTGCAGAGCCCATTCACAGAGGGAAAGGAATCTGTTCAATCCTTTGTAGACGATGTAGAAGGAATTTTCATCACTTCCAAGTGAGAGAAGATAGAAGGAGTCATGGGGCAGCTTCATCTTCTGAATTATAATGACATATTTGAATAATAGACAGTTGTCTCAGTACTTATGCTATAGGTACCCAATTTTGATTCTTAGTGCCCTCATCAGATGGCTCAAAACTACCTGTATTACAGCTCCAGGAAATCTGATGCATTCTTCTGTCTTCAGATAGAAGGAGTCATGGGGCAGCTTCATCTTCTGAATTATAATGACATATTTGATTAATAGACAGTTGTCTCAGTACTTATGCTATAGGTACCCAATTTTGATTCTTAGTGCCCTCATCAGATGGCTCAAAACTACCTGTATTACAGCTCCAGGAAATCTGGTGCATTCTTCTGTCTTCTTTTTTTATGAGATATGCAAATGATGTAAAGGCATATTTTTTTAATATAATTTTTCAAGTGTAAAAATAAAAACTTAAAGAAAGCCGCTTTAAAATTAATGGAGTCATGCGTGTGTATATAAATAAATAAATATATAGTGTTTAAATATGTGCATAAAAGATACTACATATTGTTAAAAGGGCTTTCTTTTATGTATGTTTTTTACAAATTTAATATTATTTACTTTTTTTTAGTTTTTCAAGACAGGGTTTCTCTGTAGCTTTGGAGCCTGTCCTGGCACTAGCTCTTGTAGACCAGGCTGGCCTCAAACTCACAGAGATCCACCTGCCTCTGCCTCCCGAGTGCTGGTATTAAAGGAGTGCACCACCACTGCCCGGCGTTTTTTATAAATTTAAATAAAAATAGTTTAATAGTTATTTGTCTGGCTTGTCCTTGTATACAGTTTGAAGTCATGAGACCTTATATGACTGTCTTAATTACCATGCATAAAGTGTGTTGGGCCCTGAATAAAGTTGTCTGTTGTGAGAGACTTTAGTCTGCCTGATTTATTGGCTCCATTCTTCCATATCCCCTCTAGAACAACAGTGATAGAGGCTGAGCAAGGACTAGACATCAGGTGCAAAAGATGAGTGTAGGCCCTCGCAGAAGGAGGTAAGGGTGTAGTGAGGAACGGCGGGCTGCGTTCCGCCACCCAGCTCCAAACGGCTAGCTTTACCCAAAATAATTACACGGAAACTGTATTCTTTTAAACACTGCTTGGCCCATTAGTTTTAATCTCTTATTGGCTAGCTCTTACATATTGATCTAACCCATTTCTAATATTCTGTGTAGCACTATGAGCTGGCTTACCAGGAAAGATCTTAACCTGCGTCTGTCTGGAGTGGGAGAATCATGGCGACTGCCTGACTTGGCTTCTTTCTCCCAGTATTCTGTTCTGTCTACTCTGCCTATCTAAGCTGCTGTCCTATCAAAAGGGCCAAGGCAGTTTCTTGATTAACCAATGATCTTCCTTCATCATTTCCCCTTTTCTGTTTAAACAAAAAAGAAAGGCATTCACTTTAACATAGTAAGAGTACATAAAGCAAAACAGTTATCAAGCAAGAATTACAGTTACAATATTTACATCTATTTTATCTTTGTCATAACAAAGGAAAACAACTATAACTATCCTTCAACTCCATCAAAGACTCCAGAAGGATATAATATTACCTAAGTAAATGAGAAGTAAGCAACTTACAAAACTCTAGAAATCATAGAGACATCTCGCTGCCTGGACAGTCACTCAAAGTTCCTCTGTACCGTTGGGGTATCCATCTTTGGCCTATAGGCCCATAGTTTCCAGCAGACATTTCCATGAAGCAAGAAATTTCAAAGGCAATTTAGTCACTATCTGCTATGTCCTGCAGAATATCTCGCAGACTCTTTCATGAATCAGGAACTCTGAAAGAACATCTCACCTTTAGGCAAGTTTAGCAGTCCTCTGCGGGTTCTTTGTGTCCAGTGCAACAGTCCAGGCAAGAGCAGTTTCTAGTCCAAATGGCTAACCAACTCCATAAGGAGGCTCTTTGATGCCCATCTTCCTCTTGAAGTAGATTGGTGCTGCCAGGAGCAGATGTGTCTCATTGTCTGAAAAACCCTAAGTTATTAAAACATTTTAAATGCCATATTCTGCAGTCTTTGAAAGATATGAAGAATGCCTATCTAACTGAAATATATCTCTATATATCTAGAAAAATCTAACTAACATGACTATAAACTTGACTATTATTAATGATTATCTATTAACAACCTATATACATTACATTTTTACATGAACTACAATACCTTAGTCAAGGTCAGAAATACATTTACATATAACAAAATTGACCTTAATTTTAAATCACTAAAGCAAAATCCATATCAATGCAAATTATTCATATCTATATCATATCCCTCTTTAAATGTAAAAGAACATTTATAAACAATATTTGGGAACATGGGCACAGCATTCTGTTCTGTCTACTCCGCCTATCTAAGCTGCTGTCCTATCAAAAGGGCCAAGGCAGTTTCTTTATTAACCAATGATCTTCCATCATAAGGGACAATAATGGGGCAGACACCAAGAAAGGCTTTCACTTTGTCAGGCTTTTGCATCGTTGTTGTTTTTTTTTTTTTAATGCACAAGCATTAAAACCTCAACTCTTCAACTGCCTGCAAGTTGCTTATGAATATAATCCCTGACTTTCAGAAGAAGAAACTTTAGATGAAGTATGGGACAGAATCCAAAATAATATTGAAAGGAACATGAACTAGATGAAAAGCCTTCTTTTAGGCTTCTGTTATTCAATAAGGATGATATCCTCTTAGTCACCTCCAAAGAAGAAGACTTACAACCTATCTATGACATGACTCAGGACATAGTATGTCAAAACGGGCTAATTATTACAGTAAAATGGTAGAAAGATCAGATACTGTGCAACGTTTGGGACAACTGGTTACTAGAGCAACTTTTATGCCACAAAAATATCCATACAAAAAAACAATGTAAAAAAAAACAACTTCCAGAAGTTATTTAGTTGGATACATTCCACTTTAGGAACGCCAAATTATGCACTAACCATACTATTTAAAAACTTTAGAAGGTTTCCTTGCACAGTCCTTGAATAGTATCTCATGAGGCAAGAAAACAAGTATAGTGATTTGAAACCAGACTAGAAGAGGCATTTGTGTATTATAAAGGTACTTTGCTGCCTTTAAACTTATTTTCCTCAGTAACTTATCTCCTATAGATATTATAGTACCAGACAATGGAAAGTTTACACCACAGTGGTCTCAAAATACTAAGTGCTTTCCTTACTCTTCTTGCTATATTATATTAACCCCTAAAAATCAGTGTTTAAGAGTGTAATACAATTCTATGGACTTTCAGATTTTGTTTGTAGATTATTATGGAAGGGTAGAAAATTATTTATTTGGCCAGCAATTAGATTTTTTTATGAACTGAACTTGTGATTACAAAAATTGCCAACCTCTCATTCCACAGGCAGATACTTATTTTACTGATGTCTTATCTAATGATATAGGAGGAATTCAATCCTGATAACTCATCAGTTTATTAATACTTCTCATTCCTCTGTTCAATGGGTGCAAGTGGTATTTTGATTCATCTGTTATGATTAATTCATTAACTCTTAAGTTATCATTTCAGATTCTGCTTATATAGTTGGGTTGTTCCCAGCAATAGAACCTGCTTCAGTTTTGTCTTCACATCCTGCTATGCTCCCATCACTACAGGAACTTCATCAGGTTCAAAATCTTCACACATCCTTTCTTTATTATTCATACTCATGCACATTTTAACCTCCATGTCTTTATTGCAGAAATAAAGAAGCAAGCTTATGAATGAACCTGCCTGATTTTCACTTCTCCATAACAAACATCAACCCTGTGCACTGATACTAATTGACTTCATGTATAGTATCATACCCTGCTGAAACAAGCGAGACGGTTTGGACAGGAATGCCCTACTTGTGTTCTCTTACACTGCTGTGGCCATGTGGCTTATGGTATTCCCAGAGTTAAAAATACTAATGAATCATGATAAATGAATGTCATCTACTTTGTTCTTGTCCCTCACATGCCAAATTTGCATACAGTGATACTTATCCCAAAATTCTTTGTGCAATTCTTCAATTCTCAGGGAATGCTTCTGCATTTTGCTCTTCTACAATCTTTTGCTGTTGTGTGAGTCCCTACTTCTATAAAATCTAATTGTGGACCAGCCTATGTACATAAATCGAAGAACTTCTGTAAGGAATGGAATGTTAATCATATTACAGGCATTCCTTATAATCCTCCAGGCCAGTTTACAATGGAAAGAGCATATAGAACATGAAAATATTATAAATGAAAAGGGGGGCTGGGTGGTGGTGGTGTATAGTGGGAGGAGGCCACTTGTTGCTTCCTGACTGCTTAACCCAGAAATAACAACACCAATACTGTAGTAATTAAGTCCTGTTTGGCCCATTAGCTCTAGCTTCTTATTGGCTAACTCTTATATATAAATTTAACCCATTTCTATTAATCTGTGTATGACCATGTGGCTGTGACTTACCGGCTAAAGTTCCGGCTTCTGTTTCCAGGGGCTACATGGCGTTTCTTTGACCCTGCCTCCTTTCTCCCAGCATTCACTTTAGTTTTTCTTGCCTAGCTCTGTTCTATTGCACTACCACCAGACAAGACTTTTTTATTCATTAACCAATAAAAGCAACACATAGACAGAAGGACCTCCCACACCAGTGGTGCTTGCCTTTAATCCCAACACTAAAGAGGCAGAGTCAACTGCATTCCTGTGAGTTTGAGGCCAACCTGGTCCACAGAGCGAGCTTCAGGACTGCCTGGGCTGCACAGAGCAACATTCTCAAAAAACTGAAAAAAAAGAACAAAAACAAAAAGGGAAGCACAATAGGGCATTCTTTCACTTACTCTTTTTTTTTTTTTTTTGGTTTTTCGAGACAGGGTTTCTCTGCGGCTTTGGAGCCTGTCCTGGCACTAGCTCTGTAGACCAGGCTGGTCTCGAACTCACAGAGATCCGCCTGCCTCTGCCTCCCGAGTGCTGGGATTAAAGGCGTGCGCCACCATCGCCCGGCTTTCACTTACTCTTGATTTTTAAAATTCTCCAGGTGATGATATATATATTTGAGAGCTAAAGATCATTTCTCTACAGAACATTCTGAACTGCCTTTAAATTAGCCTGTGTGGTTTAAACAATTTGAGATGTGGAATCTCAGTTGGCTGAAGAAAATTGGGAAGTGGATACATCTGTCATTACCAATTTATGTACTGAGTCATTACAGATTCCTTTTCAGCTCCTCTGGCTCCTGGCCATCAAGGACAATGGTAGAGGGTGAGAAGATAGTGGAAGTCAACAGGTAGATAGTCAACCTTCAGCTAAGAGCAAAACCCAATATTGAGTGTACCATCAGTTTTATGTCTGCCCACCAGGGTCCAAGTTAAGGCCCTATAAGTGAAGACAGTAGTTGTTCTGAGGAATACGGGGGACCATGTGTCACCTGAGAATCTTTTTCTGGTGGTATGACCTGCTTTGACCTGTGCATCTGTGGTGAGTGCCTCTGAACAGGTGTATTATCTTATGTTCCTCATCTTCCTTTATTTCAACTTGTAGGTTGAATGGATCCAGCTCCTGTCATCTTTACTTGTTTCTCTGTGTTTATGACTGGATCTTGGGACAATAATAGACTCGTCCATCTGAAGAAGGGACTGTATTTAAATAATTCTTTGGATTCAAATTTCTTTCCATTTGCATAAGACATCATTACATTAGTATTCCTACTAAAGGCAAATATAAGCTTATATTCTATGAAATAGGCAGAGACAGGAGGATCTCTGTAAAGTCAAGGCATGGTGGCACACACCTTTAATCCCAATGCCTGAGAGGCAGAGGCAGACAGACTTCTGTGGCTTCAAGTTGAGGTAGCACATACCTCTAATCCCAGAACTTGGGAGATAGAGACAGGAGGATTTCTGTGAGTTCAAGGACAGCCTGGTCTACAGAGGGAATTCCTGGACAGCCAAAGATGTACAGAGAACCTGTCTCAAACTGCGAAAGTAAAAATAAAAGAAATAGAGGTAAAAGTAAAGCCACATAAAGATGGAAAACACACAGAGTATCTAGATGCTGTACATTATTATGCTCTCTGAATTTTTTGAATGCTTAGGAAGGAGCAACAGCTGCTAAAAGGTTTTTTTGCTTATAAATGCTGCTGAGTTAATCCAAGATAGGTATTTTGAAAATACCTTGACTTCAAATTTGAAGTCAAAAGGTATGTTACCTTGGAGAAGAGGTTTTGCTTTTGTTTCCACAGAAAACGAGAGGTTCTGGATTTATTCAGAGTTAAGAAAAATTAGGTTTGATCAAGGAAAACCACCTGAGAAATCTGTGGCAGGAACAGATGACCCAGATGTCAGAGTTCTACATCCAGAACAGGCTCAAGACTGCTGCCTGAGATGACCAAGACTCACAGGAGACTCCAGTCAGGACTTGATCATAAATCTAAATTTTCTTTAGGTGCCCATAAGATTATCAGTGCCCCCAACCAGCCAGAAGTAGCCTGGAACACTACCCACATTCCTCCAAAATGGACTACGGATATTTTCTTTCTTTTTTTTTTAAAGAGGGGGAGGTGGTGTGGGAGAATTGTTTCTATTCTGTCAATCATGTTTTAAATAAACATTGATTGGCCAGGCAGGAAGTATACATGGGTCAACCAGACAGGAAGCAGAGGCAGGACAATGAGAACAGGAGAATTCTAGGGAAGAGGAAGTCCATTTCTCCCAGTCCCATCAAGACCACCAAAGAAGCAGGATGTGACCTGCCCCACTGAAAAAGGTACTGAGCCATGTGGCTAACATAGATAAGAGTAATGGTTTGGTATAAGTTAGAAAAGTTAATAAGAAGCCTGAGCTAATGGGCCAATCAGTTTATAACCTAATGCAGACTCTCTGTGCTTTTTCTTTGGGGGCTTACCAGCTGCGGGAACTGGGCTTACTGGATGTGGGAACAACTGGGCAGGACAGAAACCCCAACAAGCCCAGCTTGTTACCCAAAACTGCTAATCATATGGGACTCTTTTCAAGTTTTCTCTAGATTTTTCTTGATCAATATGATAATGTGACTAATAGTAGTCAAAATAATTTGGATTCCTGTTCTTCATGGGAGAGTGTTACTCACAATGCTATAACATAATATTCATTATGGTTATAACATTTGTGTTTATAGAATACTCATGCATCAAATAACAAATTTATCTGCTGCGCCAGTGCGGGCTGGAACCAAGAGTCTCGGCGGAGGGTGTCCAGGTTGAATGAATACACAGAGCACGAGGTTGAGGTGGAACAGCTTCTCTTTATTGTCTTGCTGGGGGTGGCTTTATACCATGGCACCAAGTGAGGAGGGGGCTGCGAAGGGGGACTGTAACCTGACCCTAGCAGGGATCAAGGACTGGTCACCATGCACTTAAAATTCCTTCCTTCCCCGCTCCAGGAGCAGAGGGAATTTATTATGTTTTCCTTGCAGATAAGCACCTCAAATGGGGGCAGGGATATCAATTCGGGGCTCTACAGTCACTCAACATCTTTTGGCTCTGGCCTGCTATGCCCATCTGGGTTTCTCTACTCTCTCTCCTCCTCCTGGGAACTGCAAACCTGACTGCTATTTCTTGGCTCCCAGGTATAGCCTGCAGCTTCTGCTCTCACCTCCCTCCTACAATTTCTCTTCCCATCACAACTGCCTCCTTTGTCTCTTCCTTAAGCCCTCCTAGGCCTCTCCTCCCCCAGGCAGAGACCATCCTTCAGTTCTGGTTCACTACACAATTAATGCCTCTCAGCTTCCTCTTGGAACATAGAAATGTCCTCTAGAGGAGTTTCATTTTTTAATGCTCTGCCTTTCCTCCTCAGACTACAAATGTCTTGGCCTCAATACAGTTCAATTGTGCCAAACTGGCCCACGTGATTTCCAGATTTTCACAAATCATAACTGCCTCTACAAAAACACATAATCCCCAACTCTCATATGCTCTCAAACACTGATATGCACTTCCTCTACTTCCCACTTTTAAATATATCTTACTTGTATAATTTCTCTGTGCTCCACCCATAAAAAATCTCTTAAGAGTATGCTGTGAACTCTATCTCAAGATTCATCAAATTATTGAATCTAGTTAAAAATCTATACACGGATAATCTTGGTTTGCTACAACTTACTATGTATGTGATTCAACTCTTGTTTAAAATAGATCTAATACATAGAACTTTTAATCTAATATTTTAGATACCATATGGCTGGTAGTCATCTTTGCTAAGGGTAAAGGGTACATGCCATGTGTGTAGGGTAAAAGGGACTACTGGAGCAGGAAACCAACCAATTACTGAGCACCCTGACTCTGAACCCAGAGCCAGAGAAAGAAACACCCTGTATTTGAGACCTGGGTCAGGGAGACAAACATCTTTATCCATGAACCCAGGGCTGAAGACATGTGCCCTGGCTCTGAAACTAGTGTCAAAGACACAATTTCTCCCTAGAATCAGAGCCGGTGAAAGAAATATTCCCTGGTCCTAAGATTAGAGTAAAAAAGCTAAAAGTGAAAGAGACAGTTTGGCCATGAAGTCAGAGCCATCTCTGCCCCTGATCAAATAAACAAACCAACCCCTGAACAGGGATAAACTCACCAATTCCTGTCTCCCTGGGAATAATCTGCCCCTAAGAAGTCCTATATAAGCCTCTCTGCCCATTCAGTTTACCCATACCTGGGAGAGCAGCCACTCTCCTGGATTCCTCCTTCCCAAATAAATCTCTTTCTCAAAAGAGTCTTTGGTGATGACCTTTATTCACCTAGTAGAACCTGGCTGGGGTGCCCCTTTGGTTACTGAGCTGCAAAACCTTGTTGAGATGCTCCCTAGGGGACCTGAGCAAGGCTGAGTAGAAAAAAGGAACAATTTTTTGTTGAAGCCTGAGGAGATTGCTACATTTCTGCTGGGGCTTCCCCTTTAGCAGAGTGTTACCAAGAGGAAACATCTTGGGTGGAGAAGAAGCAGATAGTTTTGCTAGGATGCTCCCTTAAGGGAACAGAGCAGAACTCAGTTGTAGTGGCTCTCCAGGAGAAGGGCAGGATCACTATATCCTGCAGGGAGACCATCCCCCACCGCACCCCAGCTTCAGGTAGCCTGGCTTCCCATTAGTCCAGACACCTTTCCGCAAGGGCTGTGTTGTCCTATTGAAGCTCCAGCCTCCAGAGCTGATGTGGGAGTGCCATCTATCTATCTGTTGCTTTCATTGGTTGATTAATAAAACTGTCTTGGCCCTTTAATAGGACAGAAAATTAGGTAGCTGGAGTAAACAGAATAGAATGCTGGGAGGAAGAAGGCAGTAAAGTCAGTCGCCATGACTCTCCTCTCCAAGACAGATGCAGGTTAAGATCTTTCCTGGTAAGCCACACCTCGTAGTGCTATACAGATTATTAGAAATGGGTTAATCAAGATGTGAGAATTAGCCAATAAGAGGCTAGAGCTAATGTACCAGGCAGTTATTAAAAGAATACAGTTTCCGTGTAATTATTTTGGGTAAAGCTAGCCGGTGCGGGAGCTGTGCAGTGGGAAGCGGCCTGCTGCTCCTCACTACAGAGTGGCACTCCAACATGATGGACTAAATCCACTTAAAAACCTAAGAGGGCCTTAAAAAAAGAGAGAGTTTAAGACAACTTTTAGCTGTTTATGGGTGGCTTGCTACAAAGAAATTTTCCTGACTCAGCAGCAGGAAAAAACTGGCTGTTTTAAAATGCCAGCTTTCTGGGCTGTGCCGCCATCACCATCTCTGTCTGGTTCCTGCGGGAGACAGCTTTTGAATGCAGCATTTTGAGTAAAGTGCTATGATTTGTTTGATGGCAACTAGACTCGCTGTGTGCCTGAAAGAGAAGCACTATGCCCAGCTCAGAGGCACAAATGACTCAGAGGCACAAGCAGCTCTGCCATATTAGCTGTGCTGTGCACATGGCTCAGAGGCACAAGCAGAGAGGTTCTGCCATGCTGAACTGTGCTGACCTCAGGTGGGAACTATTGTAATTACCATAACAACAGCACAATTAAGGTTTAGACTGGCAGTAAACAGGCAGTACTGTATTACCTCTACCTGGTGCAACTTAAATTTTTAAGAAGTGCTTAGAATTTTAAGAAGTGCTCCTGGATATTAAAGAATTACAGATTCACAATAGGACAGATTCAGACATAGGCTTGGGAGAGAGAAAAAAATATAGAAATAAAGTTAATGTCTTAAAAAAAGGGTAAAGTCTTTAAAGAGACAGAGTACAGATAGTTACAGATTAAAAAAGAAATAAAGAAATAAGCCACATAAAAATGGAAAATTCACAGAGAGTCTGGATTCTATATATTGTCTTTTCTTTGAAATTTTTGACTGTAAAGGAGCTAAGTACAGAGAGACATTTCATTATATGGGCTGCCAAGCTAAACCAAAATAAGGATATGACTTCAAAATTTGGGTCTAAGGATATGAAGCTTTGGAGAGGGTCTTCTTTTGTTTTTACAGAGGATGAGACCCTGTGGATTGCTTCTATCCCAATATGGTATGATAGACCACATTCTCCTGAAAGGTTGCTGTGAACACCTTCAGAAACTTATTTCACTCAACTGATGACTGAGATAAACCTGCACACCGGTTATACCATAAAAAACCTGAATAACAGCGCCCCCATTCAGCAGAAAACTGTTTGGAGAGAAAAAACTGCGCCCATGTTCCCAAATATTGTTTATAAATCTTCTTTTACATTTAAAGGGGGATATGATATAGATATGAATAATTTGCATTGGTATGGATTTTAAGGTCAATTTTGTTATATGTATATGTATTTCTGATCTTGATTAAGGTATTGTGATTATATAGTTCATTTAAAATGTAATGTATAATTAGAAAATATAGGTAGTGAATGGATAATCATAAATAATAGTCAAGCTTGTAGTCATGTTAGTTAGATTTTCTAGATATATAGAGATATATTTCAGTTAGATAGGCATTCTTCATATCTTTCAAAGACTACAAAATATGGCATTTAAATGTTTTAATAACTTAGGACTTTTCATGACAATGAGACACATCTACTCCTGGCAGCACCAATCTATTTCAAGAGGAAGATGGGCATCAAAGAGCCTCCTTATGGAGTTTGATAGCCATTTGGGCAAGAAACTGCCCTTGCGTGGACTGTTGCATAAACTGGACACAGAGAACCCGCAGAGAGAGGACTGCTGAACTTGCCTAAAGTTGAGATGATCTTTCGGGGTTCCTGATTCATGAAAGAGTCTGCGAGATATTCTGCAGGACACAGCAGACAGTGACTGAACTGTCTTTGAAATTTCCTGCTTCATGGAAAAGTCTGCTGGATACTATGGGCCTGTAGGCTGAAGATGGATGCCCCAATGGTACAAAAGAACTTTGGGTGACCGTCCAGGCAGCGAGATGTCTCTGTCATTTCTAGAGTTTTAGATTTCTTGTTTGCTTAGGTAATATTATATCCTTCTGGAGTCTTTGATGGAATTGAAGAATGGATAGTTATAGTTTTCCTTAGTTATGATAAAAGATAAAATAGATATAAATATTGCAACTGTAATTCTTACTTGATAACTGTTTTGTTATATGTAATTTTACTATGTTAAAGTTAAAGCCTTCTTTTTTTGTTTAAACAGAAAAAGGGGAAATGATGTGGGAGCGTCATCTATCTATCTGTTGCTTTCATTGGTTAATTAATAAAGAAACTGCTAGCCTTTGATAGGCCAGCCCATAGGTGGGTGGAGTAGACAGAACAGAATTCTGGGAAAAAGAAAGCCGAGTCAGGGAGATGCCATGCCTCTCTTCTCCAAGATGGATGCAGGTTAAGATCCTTCCCGGTAAGGTACCACCTCGTGGTGCTACATAGATTATTAGAAATGGGTTAATCAAGATGGGAAAATTAGCCAGTAAGAGGCTGAAACTAATGGGCTAGGCAGTGTTTAAAAGAATACAGTTTCCGTGTAATTATTTCGGGTAAAACTAGCCATGTGGTGGAAAGCGGCCCGCTGCTCTCATCATTACAGTTCACCAAGTAGGATTTTGGTTGTGTTTGTGTCATGGGCTTCCTTCCTGAGCTGAGTAGGCATGTGTGTTGCATCTCACCAGGAAAAGTTTTGTCACATAACACATTCTACTTCTTCAATTTAAAAAATAATTTCTTTCACTACTATAAAAGGCAAGGAAAAACCTTGTCTCATCTGTAGTCTCATAAAAATGTTTTTAGTATTTTTCTGGGCCATGGCAGCACATGCCTTTAATCCCAGCACTTGGGAGGCAGAGGCAGGCATATTGCTGTGAGTTTGAGGACAACCTAGTCTACAAAATCTAGTTACAGGACAGCTAGAATTGTAAGACAGAAACCATGTCTTGAAAAACCAAAAATTAAAAAAGATGCTTTTAATATTTTAAGATGTTTTATGTTACTTTATCAGTTTACATTACAACTTACTTTTTTTCTCTGACTTTCCAGTGTTTAATGAACAGAAACATAGAGGCAGTACTTCTCTTTCCCCATTAATTCCTTTGTCCCAAGATGGTAATCAGACTGAAGATTAAACCCATATTTTGGGAGCAGGAGTTTATATGAGGATGGATGTGTTGATAGAGGTGGGATAAATTTTCACTGATCGAAAAGAAAACCCATGAAGATATTTTGTTGAGATGAAAAAAGTTAAATAAATGAAGCATATAGCCAGGGGCCCCAGCAGATCAGAAGGATATAGACAAAATACACAAGGATAGTTATTGGAAGTGGTCATCACTGACCCTTCAGTTGAAAATCACCATCCCAAAACTTCAAAATGCTGACTATAAAAAAGGTTCAGTCCTTAATATTAAAATGTAATAGGCTTTCAAGAGCCAATTAAAAGTCAAACCTAAGTGATGATAGTGAGTTTAAGTGTTACATCCCTCTGAACAGAGGGGCATAAGAAAACGGGGAGAGGTGAGGTTTGAGAATTCTTAAAGATGTGCATGCAAGCCTTAGGATATACAGACATCTCTCCTTCTGTTTCTGATGACTTGCCTTATTCTTCTGAGCTTTCAGATTACATATTTTGTTCCCTCACTATTCTCTGACAACTGCCTATATTCAGTGGTCAATGTACCCTTAGCTCTTTCCATGTAAATCAGTTGTTATTGGGTTGCATGAGGATATAATTAATGAATGAGTTTAGTTACTGCGTTGGTTATGAAAGAAAATGGCCTCCTAAGGGAGTGACATTATTAGGAGGTGTGACCTTGTTGGAGGAAGTGTGTCACTATGGGGATGGGCATTGAGGTCTCTTTTTCTCAAGTACCACTCAGTATTACTGTCAGTCAATTTCCTGTTGCCTTCTGATCAAAATGTAGCTAGAAACATGTTTGCCTGTACACCATCTTTCTTCCAGTTGCCATGTGTCCCACCAAGATGATAATGTACTGAATCTCTGGAGCTGTAAGCTGCCACCTCAATTAAATGATTCCCTGGATAAGAGTTGTAATCATGATTGTCTGTTCACAGGAATAGAAGCCCTAAGATAGGCACAATGTTATTGTCCCCTGGGGTAATGTGTTTTTATTATTTATATCAATTTTAAAGTTCCTCATAGACCTAATTCACTGTCTTTACTGAACGGGTCTTTGTATTTACCTAAATGATTGCTGTTGTATAATTAATTACTCCAAAAAAACCCCCATATCCACTCCAGCAAAGACACACTTCTTTTTTTTTTTTTTTTTAAATTTTATTTATTTATTAAGGATTTCTGCCCCCTCCCCGCTACC
>NC_022027.1:2050196-2050834 GCF_000317375.1 Microtus ochrogaster | reverse complement strand
TCAGTGCTCCAATGTGGGCAAAGACACACTTCTAACAGTGCCACTCTCTATGAGATTATGAGACCAATTACATTCAAACTACCACATTACACTTCCTGGCACTCATAAGCATGTAACAATGTAAAATGCATTTAGCCCAACTTCAAAAGTCCCCATACTCTGTCACAGTCTTGACCATGTTTAAAAATCCAAAGTTTAAAATCTCTTATGAGATTCATAAATCTCTTAGCTGTATTCTCCTATAAAATAAAAATAAAAAGAGAGATCACATACTTCCAACATATAGTGGCACAGGTTATATATTACCATTCCTGTAGGGAGGGAAGCATAGTGAGAAAATACTGGACCAAAGCAAGACTGATAACCATCTTGGCAAACTCAAAACAATGTCTCATGTCTGCTGTGAAAATGCTCTTCAGATAATTGAATTCAGCTTTATTGACTGCAACTCACTTCTTTATCTCGGACTGCTTCCACTCCCTGTTAGCAAGTTTCCTTGGCAAGTTTCTCAGGACTCTGGCATCTCTAATATCTTGGTTTTTTTTTTGGATCATGCATATATTTAACAGTAAAACAGTCATTAACAATAAAAATTAGGAAATTTGGTGAGACCTCAGCGCTGTGAAAGAAAATGAGAC
>NC_022027.1:2045463-2049926 GCF_000317375.1 Microtus ochrogaster | reverse complement strand
GCACGGAATGGAGGCAGGAGAGAAGAGCAGCAGAGAACCCAGGATAAGCAGATGGGGAAAACAAAAACATTTACAAAGACACAACTCTAAGGCCTTTTGTTTCTTTTAAAGTCTAAAGCCTTAAGTTTTAAAGTATGTCACTCAAATTCCAGATCATAAATTGCACAGGTAAAAATGGTGTGATGGGTTGGGAATGTCATGGACCCTGCTCTCACAGAACTTACATCCTATATGAGACAGAACCCCTCCAAAAAATAAAACTTACAAAACATATTTACAAGGTAAAACAAATAGATACACATATGAATAACTGAGATAGGAATGCTAAGAGACACTGTGTTTAATCATTTCTTAAACTCTCTAGGCCAGTCACCAAGAATCTCCTCAAGGAGAAAGTCAGCAGAATGTTAGTAGAGGGAAGAGCATGTGCAGAAATATAGAAGTTGGGAGAAATATGTCATTTTCAGTAAGCCAATTAGATCGATTAGAGTACAAGTCTAATAGATATGGTTAGGAGTATATCAGGATCCCAAATTTAAGGCCTACAGTTCAAGGCTAGCCTAGGCAACTTGCCTCAAAACAAAAAAGAGAAAGCTCCTAAGGGTACAGCTCAGTGGTACAGCATTTACCTAGCATGTTCAAGAACTTAGATTTGATCCCTAGCACAGCCCTTCTCAAACAACAACAACACCACACACACACACACACACATACACACACACACACACACACACACACACACACACACACACAGAGACACGCATGCGCGCAGGCACGCACATCAAAACAAAAAATGAGGCAAAAGAAAGGATGAAACAGTAGGAATCAATTTGGTGAAAGAAACTGTAATGCTAGAACTGGTCCCCTAAACAAAATGAAAAACTAACATTTTCTTAAGTAAACGATGTGATTACAGGTCCAGCACCAACTCTGCTGCTCTCAAAGTTCTGTAGTTAACAACCAGGAACTAGCAATGAAAAGGGCCAGCTAGCCTTGCTCCAGGTTCCTGTAAGAGATGCTGTCTCAAAAACCAAGGCGGTGGGCTCCTGCAGAATGGTATTTAAGGCTCTGTACGTGCACAATAAATAAAAAGAAACTAGGAATGAGATGGTACCGAGGCATCCAGCTTCTAGAGGAACTCTTATGAAATGACAAGCCGGTTTCCACGGCAAAGAAATAAACTCAATGAAATTACTATGTACAGAGCTATCATCCAAATTATGCAGATCCTTAGTCCTCAATGTTCCATCAGCATATCCTTCACCCTAGCTACTAAAAATTAGGTGAAGAACAGATATATGCATTTTTTCTCCTTTCTCTACTTTTTCCTTTTGAGACAGGATGATACTATGTTAGCTGTGTATACTATTAGCCTGGTAATACTTATGTAGCCCAGACTGACTTCAAGGCTCATGGAGATCCTCCTGCCAAAACTCCTGAGCGCTAGAATTATAGGTATGTGCCACTACACCTAGCAAACAGATGTAGATACTTAGTAAGTTGTTTATTTTTTAACTACTGTGACAATCAACTTTGATCCTAACATTTTAGAAATCAGAGGATGAGAGGAGCCCTGATCTATTTGGTTACTCGCCCTAATGGAGGACAGGTTAGTAAGGGCCCAATTTTCTCCTGGTGTTTTAAGTGAAGGGTGAAACATCGCACACTGAAAAGAGCCTGCTCTCAGCCAAAGCAAGTAAGACCTCTTTCTTTAAGCTGATTGATCTGAAGCTGTTCCAGAAAAGGAAAAAAAAAAAAAAAAAGAGTTCAGGCCAGATGTCAGATGTTCAGCAGCAGCCAGAGTCAGAGCCTATGTCACAAGAGTTCCGCTGCGAGGAACTTGGTCCTGATGATTTTGAAATTGACTGTTGGGGCCCAATCTTAATGCCATTTGCCTCATTGTGGACGTCAAATAAACCCTGCTGGATCTTCCTATATATTTCTTTGGCTGTGTTAATGAAGGCCTCTTCAACATTGCAGGCCTTCTTGGCTGATGTCTCCATGAATATAAGGCCATGCTCCCGAGCAAAGGCCTCTCCTTCTCTTTTCACATCCCTCCGGGATTCTAGATCACTCTTATTTCCGATCAGCATGATAATCATGTTCGAGCTGGAGTGCTGGCGGGCATCCTCTAACCATGAGGTCAGGTGGTTGAAGGTTTCACGTCGTGTGATATCGTAACCAGCAGTGCCCCAGCTGCTCCCCTGTAGTAGGAACCGGTGATAGAACGGAAGGACTCTTGCCCAGCCGTATCCCAGATTTGCAGTTTGATTTGTTTTCCATCAATGTTGACCATACGCACTCCAAACTCCACACCTATTGTGAGGTCGTGCACGGGCTGGAACCACTTATCGGTGAACTGCAGGAGGAAGCATGACTTCCCCACACCTGTGTCTCCGATGATGATGTACTTGAAGAGATAAGCGTAAGTCATGGTCCCGAGGCGTCTGTGTTCCGGGTCCGCCTGATTCCTCCGGCCACTTACCCTATCTTGGGTTTTCCAACGCAATATAGGCTTCAACTTTATAGCTTCAGACAATGGGCTCTCTACTAGGGTTCCCTTCAGGGACAGCCCCACCCCCAATCTCTGGCCTCAGTAGCCATATTCTGTAGACAGAGGCTGTTCTTTCATTGCTGACTGCTCAGATCCAAATAGTCACACAGAAACTATAGTAATTACAACACTGCTTGGCCAATAACTTAGGCATATTCCTGCTAACTCTTATATCTTAAATTAACCTATTTCTATTAATCTATGTACTGCCATGATGCTGTAGGCTATGGGTATGCTTTTTCAGCATCTTTCTCCTTCAGAAGCTACATGGCAACTCTCTGACTCCACCTACTCTCTATATATATTCATTCCAGCGTGGCTATATTTTGCCCTGCCGTAGGTCAAAACGGGTTCATTATTCATCGACCAATAAAAGCAACAAATATACAGAAGGACCTCCCTCATCATCTCCCCTCTTCTGAATAAGGAAATATAGTAAAATTACATATAACAAAACAGATATCAAGCAAGAATTACAGTTGCAGCACTGAGTCCATTTACATTTGGCAAATTAAGAAAAATACTTTTTCTTATCTTTGTGAGTTTAAAGTTTTATATCTAATTGATCTTTTATCATAACTGAGGAAAACTATAACTGTCATCAACTCCTCAAAGACCACAGAATGATATAATATTACCTAAGTAAATAGAAAGTACAGTATAAGCAACTTCCACAACTCTAGAATTGACAGAGACATCTCGCTGCCTGGACAGTCACCCAAATTTCTTCTGTAATGTTGTGGCATTCATTTTTAGCCTACAGGCCCATAGTATCTGACAGACTTTTCAGTGAAGCAGAAAATTTAAAGATCTGTTCTTCTTTTTAATGCCGCACCCCCACTCAGCAGGAAGTAGCCAGACACGTTGACAACACCCAAACTCCCTAAAAGATGGTTAAAGTGGGGCCCCTTCAATGGTTCCAGAGCAGGAGCAGCGAGCCTGCTTCCTTGAGTTCTGCTCCACTCCATGCAGCCGTTTGGATCCAGAGTGAGTGTGGCTGGGGCCAGAAGGCAGCTGGAGCAGAGCTTTGCCACCACAGCTACTGCTGCTGGACTTGCTCTCTCACAGACTGTGCAGACGGCTGAAGACTGTCAACCAGCAGGCTAAAAGAGTCAGCAATGCTTTGGACATTCAAAATTTAATTGGGCACATTGACCTTGAACCAACAAGTAGCTCTGGTTCAAGAGCAAGTGGACTATCTTTGGACTTTAACAGTTAATCATGTTATATGTGTTACTCATGGCACTGTATTGCATGCTTCTGCTACTGTTATGGAATTCAACCGTCACATGAGAGGGCTTTGGAATACTGCTTTTGTTAATTTTACCACCCGGTTAGTGCACGCTAGATGGTTGCAGTGCTGGTCTGGCTCCTTGGAACTGTCAGTCCTGTGGATACTTGGTTTAGGGCTATGTGTCTGGGTAGCCACAGACGGGCAATACTGTGGGGGCAGGACAGGGAATATTAGAGGGCTATTCCCCATGACAAGCAAGGTATTATAAAATAAAACGGGGGGAGTTGTTGTGATCCAACTGCCCTCACTTCCCCTAACTGACAGTGGAACTTCCTTGTTCCACTATAATTCCTTCTATAATTGACAAGGATATTTGTGTTCTTTCTGGCTGGTGGATCTCCACAGAAGGAGTAGAGGTATAAAAGGTTGCTGGGCAAAATAAAGGCTGCTGTTCTTCCACCTGAAAAGAAGCCTCTGTGTCTTAATCCCGGCACCCCCCCCCACCAGTCTTGGCTATCTGGCTGCAGCAATTATTATTATATAATTTGAGTATTCCTTCCAATGTTCTTGCTTTCCTAAGTGTCTTTTTGTTTATATATTTTTATTGGAAAAAAATTTCCGCCTCCTCCCAGCTTCCCATTTCCCTCCCCCTCCTCCCACTCCTCTCCCCCTCCC
>NC_022027.1:2013133-2017188 GCF_000317375.1 Microtus ochrogaster | reverse complement strand
GAGGGCTGGAGAGATGGCTCAGTGGTTAAGAGCACTGACTGCTCTTCCAGAGGTCCTGAGTTCAATTCCCAGCAACCACATGGTGGCTTATAGCCATCTAAAATGAGACCTGGCGCCCCTTCTGGCTTGCAGGCACACATGGAAGGGATGCTGTACACATAATAAATAAATATTTAAAACAAAAAACAAAAAAAAGAACTCAAGAAACTAGACTTTAAAATGCTAATTAACCCAATTAAAAAATGTGGCACTGAACTGAACAGAGAATTCTCAACAGAAGAAATTCAAATGGCCAAAAGACACTTAAGGTCATGCTCATCCTCCTTGATGATCAGGGAAATGCAAATTAAAACAACTTTGAGATACCATCTTACACCAGTCAGAATGGCTAAAATCAAAAAGACCAATGATAGCCTTCCAGGGAGATGTCTCCAGATAGTACCTTGGGCAACTGAGGATAGGGAACCTAAAATGACCCTATCCTATAGCCATACTGATGAATATCTTGCATATCACCTTAGAACCTTCATCTGGCGATGGATGGAGATAGAGACAGAGACCCAAATTAGAGTACCGGACTGAACTCCTAAGGTCCAAATGAGGAGCAGAAGGAGGGAGAACATGAGCAAGGGAGTCAAGACCACGAGGGGTGCACCCACCCACTGTGACAGTGGAGCTGATCTGTTGGGAGCTCACCAAGGCCAGCGGGACTGGGACTGAATAAGGATGGGATGAGACCGGACTCCCTAAACATGGCGGACAATGAAGGCTGATGAGAAGCCAAGGACAATGGCACTAGGTTTCGATCCTAATGCATGAACTGGCTCTGGGCGTCTAGCCTGTTTGGATGCTCACCTTCCTGGACCTGGATAGAAGTGGGAGGACCTTGGACTTCTGGCAGGGCAAGGAATCTGGACAGCTCTTCAGTCTCAAGAGGGAGGGGGAATGGAGTGGGAGGAGGGGAAAAGGAGTGGGGAGAGGAGGAGGGGAGTGGGGGGAGGGGGCGATGTGTGGGAGGAAGGGGAGGGAAATGGGAAACGGGGAGGAGGCGGAAATATTTTTCAACAACTACAAACAAAATACAAAAAAAAAAAAAAGAGTCTGGTGACATTCTCAATAGAAATAGCCATTTTGGATGTTCACCTTCCTAGACCAGGATGGAGGGGGGAGGACTTTGGACTTTCCACAGGGCAGGGAACCCTGACTGCTCTTCAGACTTGAGAGGGAGGGGGAGAGGAGTGGGGGGAGGGCGGGAGGAGTGGGAGGCTGGGAGGAGGCGGAAATATTTTTTCTCAATAAAAAAAGAAAAAAAAACAAAACAAAATAAAACAAAAACCAAAAAATCCTCAAAACCTCTCAATATTCAAAAGACCACAATAGTCAACCAATCCTCAGCAATCAGGAATTCTGTAATGAACAATGCAAATTAAGATTTTCAGAAAATGACACCTTTACAAATGCAAAAGTGAAGATGATGAGGGCCAAAGGAGAACTAACATAGAATTTGGAAAAGCAAGTGAGCATGGGAAGCTGGCTAGATGTAAATGACAAGACACCCATGGATTTGACACAAGACATGTGACTCTGAGATAAAAGATGGGTGATAGAATGAAGTCAGCTCCAGGAAGTAAACACACCAATTGTGTTTATTTCTTTATAACTTTGCAGTAGTGCTGACTGCTTGTAGATTAGAGCTATAGGGTAAAAATTAGCAATGGTGTGGTAGAATTTTAACACTCTGAAGATTAGAACCTTCTTATTTTGTTGATGCTAAGATGACTACTGAGCAGTATAAAAGTGTTTGGTGGTAGTAGTTCTATTAGTAGTTAGCCACTTCAAATGTCACATTTATTACTTAGAGAAATAATTTTTAACAGGGATCTATTTAGGACCCTTGTCAGAACTGTCATCCTCTTTAGACATTCTTCCAGCTTGCGGAACCTCAAGCACACACACTGTCCTATAGAACATCCTGAACTGAACTGACTTGCAGCAGGGTTTATGTGTAAGCCTGGCACTGGCCTGGCTCTGTTAGACTGGCTTCATGTCACAACTGCTCTTCTCAATCACCTGGAAATTTTTGTGCCCCAACCATTTACTGACCTATTAGAAGGATAAGGCAGTGTAATTCCCCTTATAAGCGGTTCAGTCTGTTTATTCTCTCTTCCACAAATTTTGGGTTGGACACAAAATCTAGGGTTATTAAGAATAGCACATGTTTGAGATGATCTCATTACGCAGTAAAGTAGAAAGATCTGGGGATATTATAGTTTCTTTACATGGAACTACAAGGACACATGGGATGTGGTGGGGCTAATCTGAAAGTGATTGCTGTGTACACTGCATGTGGTTATAAATAAGGAGAGTATGATATACAAATATATGATATTGTATAAGGAAGGTTTAATATCATTACATAAAGTCAGAAAGGAAGGTCAGTTAATTTTCCTTACTAAATAAGTTGCTTATGTTCAGTTTTGGAGTCTGAACCGGGTTACTCATGTTAAGAGAAATGTGTCTAAGATTTATCTTCCAACAAGTTTCCACTGCAGAACCTGCCCTTCACCCTCATCACAATACTCCCTTGTTTATAAAGTCACATTTATTTCCAAGAAGATATATTAAAATGATGCAAACATAGCAATTACTTAATAAGTTTATACTATATAATATGTTTCAAGGCTGACACTCAAACTTTAGAATATCTTTATTCACTTTCAGAAAAGCTGAGGTTGAAAGCTTGAAATCCCAGGGAAACCTCAGTAGACCAATATCTATTCAATTTCTGACAAAGTCAATCAATAGTCATCTTTCTTAATTATACTTATTTGTAGTTTCTGTAACAGTATGTGGCTCCCGAAGGCAATGAGGATATTGAGTGTGTCATGCGGAGTAAAGTGTTGGTGGAAATGAGACTTGGGTAGTAGGGTATCATGCAGACACACAGTGAGGATTTTAAATGCATATTAAACCACATTTATGCTTCAAATTTCTCTTGTTTTCCAGTAAAAAAAACTTTCTTGGATCAATTGATTTTTATATTGACTCAGTTCTTACCTTTACCTTTTATGAATACACAGTGTACTTGCTTAAAATAAAATAATTCTAAAATGTGAAAGAAATAAAAGCATAAAAGCATTGACTCAAATTATCTGAAACTAAATATAGCACTTAGAAATTTGCAAAGTGCCTTTAACATATCTTATAACCGGAACTGAGCACGGCAGGTCTGCATGACCATTCATCCTGTCAATCTCACTGCGGTCTCCTGTACCCTGCACTCTTCTATATTAATCAGTTAATTCAGAGCTGCAATTACGTCTTGAAGGAGAGACAATGGTGGATAATATCAGGAGCACACCTGAAGAACAGTACTGACTTTAGAGAGTCAGAGAGTTGTGGTTCTATAAACGTTTCCTGGGACAAGAGAACAGAAATCTGCTGATCATGGAAAGAGCCAACGATGGGGCCAGGGAATGATTCCACCCAAGTCTTTCAAAATCTAACAGTGAATTTATTGGGCTTCCTTCTATTGCATAGGTGAAGGGGTGAAATCACTAAAGCATGTAGCTCCAAACAGTTGCAGCCCTGAAAAGTCTCACCCCAGCATGGATGACAACTTCCTGATAGCTTTATAGAGGGTGCTCTCCCTTCATTCAGCCTTCCGTGGTGTTTATACACTGGCAGCTCACAGTCATCCTGATCATGTACAGATAGGGAACAATTACACAGAGGTGGCCAGAAGGCATAGTAGGGACAGGTAAAAATCTCAGCTCAGGATTTAGTGTACTTGACCACCCCTTCCTTCCTGGAGAAAATGTCATCAGATTGGCTCCGAAAGGTCATTTGTGAGTAATCACAGCTGCTTCTGCTGAAGCCGGATGTGGTTCACAACTGTTTTCAATGTTTGATTATTACTTTGTATTCTAAAGGTATTCAGTGGCTGATTTTATACTCCAACGATGTTTATTCTTCATCAATCACTTTATTTTTTTAAATTTTTCGAGACAGGGTTTCTCCGTAGCTTTTTTGGTTCCTGTCCTGGAACTAGCTCT
>NC_022027.1:2001195-2013033 GCF_000317375.1 Microtus ochrogaster | reverse complement strand
AACTCACAGAGATCCGCCTGCCTCTGCCTCCCGAGTGCTGGGATTAAAGGCGTGCGCCACCACCGCCCGGCTCATCAATCACTTTATACAATAATTGACACCCACATAGATATACCTGTGTGCATAAATTCTTATTCTGCATATGTTTACTTCACTATTCTGTATATTTTAAATATTTCATAAATATACCATTAAACATTACAATAAAAGAAAGATAGTTAATAAAAACTGTTTTGACAGAGAACCTTTTAATTTTTGGACTTCCAAAAGTTCATCTGACTTGATCTTTTCTTATTAAGATGCCCATTCTTTTTATAAGAGAAAGTAAAATCTTAATTTCTCATTATTTACACATGTAATAATTTTAAAATAAAAATACTATATATATACTACTGCATTTTTATTTTCCTAATAGTTTCTACCTCAAAAAGCTTTCACTTAATTTTTCCAAACTATGAAGGTGAATATTTAATGAAACAATCCCTAGACTTAGAGAAAACAGCTTTTGAGCCTTTAACTCTGAAATCAGGTCAATCCTATGTGAACAGCTCATGTTCCTGAGTTCTGGAAGGACAAAGCCTTAATGAGCTCATCCATCTCCAAAGGTTTAAGGTATCAGCTGACAAAGCTCTGAGTTGGCTGTTCAGCTTCTCACCCTCTCTTCATCTCTTCATTCTTACATAGTGTTCTAGTAGCATTTATCCAAATTTGAGCTCTCCTTTCCAGAGAGACATGAGAATCTATTGCTGCTCAGCTTCAGAGAAGGCAATGTTCTCTAGTAATCACTCATAGTGACACAATTATCTCAAACCCATAACTAGAGAAAGGGGACAGTCGCAAAGTGAACAGTGCACAGGTCATCTCTGCTGGAGTCTTCTCTTGCTGTTAATCTGGCATGTCCAACAGTATCTTCTGTATTTTTCAGTGAGCCTATTTGTTCCTATGCAATTCTACATTTCAGGTGTACTTTGCTTTTTGGATAGGTGAACCAACTTAAAGAATAAATCATCAGCATAAGATTTCTCAATCAAGACAACTATGTAATACTGAACTGTTATATTAAGTTTCATTATGAATGGTGTGTGTGTGTGTGTGTGTGTGTGAGAGAGAGAGAGAGAGAGAGAGAGAGAGAGAGAGAGAGAGAGAGAGAGAGAGAGAGACTATATCTATAGTGATGATGCCTTATTTGAACAACCAACAAGACTGGTTTAATTTTCTGTGCATAGCCATACTCTTATGTCTGTGCAGTACCATGTGATTTTGACCTGTGGTCATGTTTGTGGAGCAGAGTCTATATTGATGACAGATGAGAGTACCAAACCTACTGTGTGTGATGCCACTACTGGACAGATGTTCCTGGGTTGTATAAGATTCCTGACTCAGTATGAGAGGGCAGAGCAAACCAGTAAACAGCATTCCCCAATGGTGTTTGCCTCAGCTTCTCTTGAGTTCTTAGTTTCTCTAGATGATAGACTAAGCTACAAGATAAAATACACACTTTCCTTCCTGAGTTGCCTTTGCTCAGTGTTTCATCATAGCAGTGGAGAAGCAAAATGGAACATATGGGCAAGTGAAGGACATAAAATGGTAAGTCTAGCAATAGTCTCACAGCCTCTCAGGCAAGGACCTATTATTGTCTGTGTTTTTCTGAGATCTGAATCTCTTACATATATAATCATGTCTAATCCTTAAGGAAACTGTGAAAACCAATTTATTTAATGACCAATGAAAATAAACAGAACTCCACAATGCAAATAGCTTACTTAAGCTGACAAATCCTAGTGATAGAAGACCACTGAATTAATGTTTGAAAAAAAAAACCCACCTGATTTCTTTTTGAACAACCAATAAGACTGATTGAATTTGCTGTACACAGCCATTCTCTTCCCTTCATGCAGTACCAGGTGATATTTGGGTATCTGAAAAACTGAATGATTAGTTGGAGTTTCCATTGACAGCATTTACTTAAATCTATACAGGTTTTATTTTTATTGCCCTCTTTTCTAATATTATTTTACTATATTTCCAATAAGCTCTCCATTCCTCATTTGAGGCTTTGGTTATAGTCCTTTTTGTGTGCTAGGAATTATCCACAATAAAAAGACATTATAGGAAGAATGGCTTTCACCTTTATCAACTCACTGCCTAAAATTCTTTAATAAAAACAAACATTGTGTTGTGATTCCTTGAAGCAAATTAGGAAAAGGTCTAATTATTTTTTAGAATATCCTGCTTTTGCTCCCCTCACCTGGAATAGCCCTATATACTGTTCTCTTCTGACACCAGAGCCTGGGATTGTTCATATCATGGACTAACTACATTTTGATACGTTGTATATATTTATGTGCTTGAGGAATAGGTACATTATCCTATGTAATGATAAGCACTGGGATATTCACAAGTCTTAAGGTCTAATAATGAGGCTAGAGAGATGACTTGGCCATTGAAGGCTAAGGCTTAAAACCAGGAATACAAGACCTGACAGCATGGAAAGTTGATCATTTAATTCCTTTCAGTGTGTAATTTACCACTTTCTTGCAAAATGAGGATTGATTTTATGTATCAACTTGGCTAAGCTAAGGTACCCAGTAATTGTTAAACGCTGGTCCAGATGTTTCTCTGAAGGTCCTCTTTAGATGTAACCTTAAGTTCATGTGTTATAAGCAAAGTGAATTATGTTTCACAATGGAGTGAACCTAATGGCGTCTGAAGAATGTGCCAGTGAGAAAGAATGATGTTTCTGAATCCCTGATCTGAACTGAGTGTAGGGAGGACACATGACAACATCTCTTCATGGTCCCACTGCCAACTGTTGGGTCCCTAGAGGACAGGCCTTCGCATTCCCTCTTGATCTGTTTTGCACCCTTGTGGTTTGTTGAAAACAGGAACAATCTGTTGTTTTCAACAATGTTTTTAAGGATGTTTACCCCTAAGCCATGTGAGTTACAGTGATGAGCTTCCTGCTTTTGCTGGCTCGGCCTCCCCTGCCGAGAGCTATATATACTGTGTGAGAAAGTGGAATAAAGGCTTGTCTGCAGAACCTGAAGTTGTGTTGTGTGTTAATCCCAACATTCCTCGCTCAGAAGAACTACAGTTGCCATGCTGGCACGGCACCAACCTGTGTTACAACACTGGGATTCGTCAAATTCAGAACACTTAAAACCAACTCCTGAAAATCTTAATGCCATGTTAGAGAGATGATAGGTAGATGGAAGACAGAAGATAGATGATGCACATGAATGAGAGTGTCAGAAAATAGATGATAAAATGAAAATAGATACACAATAATAGATAGAGTGATAGATAAGAGATAATTCAAAGATAGAGTTAACCACTGCTTTTTCTTTTCCATTGGGAACAACTCTTCAGACAGTATTTGATCACACTTCTATAAAGTCTTTTGGTGCTATCCTTTGAATAAGGAGCAACATTTATTTGTTTATTTATTTATTTACCCTTGTTTCCTGGCTTCATATGCCTGAACTCATGAGGAGAATTCAATTCTTTTACTGTACCAAAGTGTAATGTGAACTGTGGGACACGTTGCTTTCTCTAACATAATGATTTAGAAATAAAAAGCATATCTCCAACTTATACAGCCCTGAGTACTTATAATATGGTTTAATTTAGTTATTTCAGGGATTTTATATTAATTAATGGTAAGATGTGAGAGATAAGGTCCTTAGTTTAAGCTTTAGAAACAATACATATTCCCATTAGCTATTTTTACCCACCAGGAGAACAAAACATCAATTAAAGACTTCCTTATGTTTCATTTGTTCTATCTCTCTCCTATTCTTTAAATATTAATCACACTAACATTGCAAGTCACATCACATCAATATTTTTCAAATGTATTTATTACACATAGGTGTTTATGATTAAGGTTCAAGAAGCTTTCTGAGAAAGATAATAGATTAAAAAAACAAGGGTCATAAGGAAGTTTCAACTGTTAGGAATAGGAATTGGTTCCACTCAACCATACTCATTTGCACATACATTTAATTATAAGGTTTGTTATGATCATGGATGTTATTAAGAGCTATTTCTGTGCTAGGATCATCTTATCTTAGATTTCCCTCTAGCCTTCTCTTTCAGCAAGTTCTTTCTCAACTAATAGCAGTTTTTTTTATGATACAATCTGAACTGTTTCTAAACTGAATCCCTCTTGCTGTTTCTAGGATGTTTAACACTATGGGCCGTGTCTTCGCAGGCTCTTCAGGGCAGTGTCTCATAGACAGTAAGATTTACAGTTAGTTGCCTCCCACTCATCTGTCTCTGCATGTGATGCTCACACTTTACCTGCCGTGATCTAAAGATCTGAAAGGAAAAAAAAATCCATTGACGAGATTTACCCTGTTCACTGAAAATTCTCATCTCCACAGCTACGGTCTCCAGCCCGCCTTTGGTTATAGACTGACTATGAGGGAGAGCAGCAGAATGGGGAATTTCCATGGTGCTGGAGTGAGTTCCACAATTTATGCCATTAGTCACAAGAAGTAAGTCTTGTTTCCCATCCCTTCAGCTATTTTCCAAGTGTCTGATTTTACTACCCTTGCTTTCTCATAAGAAAAACAAACCTCATATCTCTGTCTTCCTAGAAATCAGCCTGTTTTACCAAAAGGGGATTTTACACATTATGTCTTGCTCATGAAATACACATTATTTTTCAGGTATGAAGGAGTCAATCCCAGGGCATGAAGTAGTGATCTCTCTGGTAGAACGGAGCAGGCAATGTATTTGAAGGTAGTGTTTAGATTGTAGTAAAAAGGAAAGACATTAGAAAAGAAGTCCATTTAATTGTGTTCTACCTCACAGGGTAGCATGCTGTCCTCTGAAACTTAATGCCTGGAGACGTGTCTGAGATGTCAAGACCCTAAGGAGAGAAACTGCAAACCATTTTATTTCTAGGTCTGGCTGATCTGCAGGAAGATGTAATGTATTACAATTGATTCCTCACATTGCTAAGTGATGGTAAGAGTTTTAAAAATTTCTATTTTGTCTGATGATACAGTATCTTCTTTTACTCTTTAGACTTGCTCTCGTTTAAAATAAATTGTTCCTTTCAGTTAAATCCCTCTTGTTAGTAATTATGGAACCAGTTTCCTCTTTGTTGGAGAGAGATAAGACATCGACTGGTAGACTGCTGGCAATAAAGAGCTGAACCCGAGGAAGTGTAGTAATATGAGCCGCAGGGCTGCATCCCCAGCACCCAGCCGCCCCCACGGCTAGCTTTACCCGAAATAATTACACAGACACTGTATTCTGTTAAACACTGCTTGGCCCATTTCTATCTAGCCTCTTCTCGGCTAACTCTTGCACCTGGACTAGCCCATTTCTAGTGTAGCCCACGAGATGGCTTACCAAGGAGATTCTAGCCTACGTCCATCCTGGGTCGGAGCTTCATCACGTGTGCCTCAGAGAGCAGAGCTCTCGCGTCTGCCCTGGAGATGGGAGCATGGTGTCTCTGCTCCAGAGAGCAAAGCTGTCGAGTCTGAGCTCGCTTCCTCTTCCTCCCAGCATTCTGTTCTGTTTACTCCTCCCACCTATGTTTTAACCTATGAGGGCCAGCCAAGCAGTTTCTTTATTTTTTTAACCAATGACCTTCCTCCATCAAGGAAGTGCAGATTTTCAAATGGGAAAAGAGTGCTGGGTGCCTAAGGTCAGAGCGTTAGTCTAACTCACATAAATCTCAACATTTTAAGCAAAAGGAAAGTATCATTATATAAACTCCAAACTTGACCCTAATAGTAAATACCTCCTCAAATGTCACAGAGCATTCTAGAAGAGGACCCAATGCCACAGTGAAGGCCAAGTGAGAAAGCTAAGAAAACTCCATGCAAAGGTCAAAAGGCTCGAAACTGATGCTTTTAGAGTAAATTTTCCATCAAAGCAGACTTTATAAATGCTGTGTAGAGACCTTGTTAAATTCCACTGTCCATTCTCTTCCCCTCTGGGTCTTATATTCCACGCACAGATTTCTGTTGGGGGAAAGGCTCACTGGCCTCCAATACCTCCAAACAAAACACCTCATGATTGTTCTTGAATGGCATCAGCCAAATCCTCATTCTATTCCAGGAACTGGTGTGACATGTATAGGACACTCTGCTATGCTTTATGGTGTGGTCCTCATATCTGTGTCCCTCAGCAAGGCATATGGAACCTAATTTTCATTTTTGTGGTATTGAGAGGTCAATAGGATGTGTGGATAGATGAAGCTGTTAACTGTGTTATCCTGAATGGAAAATTTGAGGGAGCTCTTTTCTATTCTGCTGTAATAGCACAACTCGATGATGCCACACCCAAGGATGGGCAAGTCCTAGGCTATGGAATGATGAGCAGCAGATTTCTCTTCTTTATAAATTGCTTAGAATAAGGCATTTTATTATAGCAGTCCAAGCTCGCTTAGACACTATACTTCATCAAACCAAATCAAATCAAATGACCTTTTCTGAAAGTCCCAGTGAACTTTAACTGGCTCTTTTAAACATCTCTTGGGAACTGTCATGCTACAACACATAAATATTTGTTCTATAATCCACACAGATATAAAGCAAAGAACATTCTTCCCCTTAAGCCAACTTATCCCTTTGTAGCTGATCTGGTGCATCCAGATGCCGCAGTCATTCCTCTAACACAATATGAAATAATCATCCATCATTCTTCCTCCAGCATGCTGTCATCAATAAGATTTGGCTGGCCTTTCCAAGAAGAGTAGAGAAACATTCTCAGAAATGAGTTATTTGTTTCTACACCATTTGTCAAGTCCTCCTGGGATACAAATACACATTAACTGATGCTTCATCTGGGTATCAGAGAGAGTCCCAGCTAATGTAAGCACAACATTTACCCAAAGGTTATCAAGCAGTTCTCAGAGTCTAGGAGGAAGAGGAAACCAATCAGGTTAATGAAGCAATAGATCAATCCTAGATTTTGGAACAGCCCCATTCCATTATTGCCTTTATCCTTTTGACACCACACACGGGCTCTTACACTCAGTTCCCTGGTCACATCAGGTCGGGCTAACTAGCTTTATGGTGGCCACCACTCTCACTTCTGCAGATTAGTGTGGCTGCTGGAGTCATCAGACTCTGGATAGAGTTCAGGTGTTCACATGACTAACGTACCACTCAGAATCAATCAATACCTAACGTTGTAATTTTTCAATGTTCTGTAGTTATTTATAATAAGATTTTATTATTTTTAAATTTTATATATTAGTTCAATATATCTAGATGTTGTCCATCATATCCTAACTCCAACTTTTCTGAAGATCGTTGATTCCAATCTCATCATTGCACTTTTTTGCAGTTCAAAATAAAATTTAGGGTAAATATAAAAGACAGAATATAGGATAACAGGAGAGAAGTAGAGAACACATAGAAAGCCTCCCTGATGTCCTACATGCTGGTTGGGGTGTTTCTGGCTACTTGGTCTCCCATACTCTCATGTACAGGCTTCCTGTCTTCTACATCACCTCATCTGTCACTCACTGATATTGACTAGATTTTTAGATTCTATGTCTTCTTTCAGAGGTCTTCATGGCTATCATTGTTGAGTTGGTCCCAGGATCGATGAGATTCCCTGAAATAACCTTTTCACTTGATCGAACCTGTTACTGATAACTTACATCTGAAGTTTGGGGTGGAGATCTGCTGGAAGCTGGCTGAGTAGTGAGTGACAGCTATGTCTTGTAAACACATAGCTAATTCAGTTTCAAAGTGAGGTCAATGGCATCAGCACACATGCTCAAAGACCATTTGCTGCATCTAGATATGTAGAATCATCACAGTCAATTGTCATACATGGATGTCTTTGGTCCTAGAAGGTAACCGTAGAAATGGCATGAGTTTGGACATCATCCATGAGTTACCATCAAGATTGTTATCATCAACAATATAAGTTAACTATCATCTATATACTTCTTCTTAAAGTGAAGGAGAAAGTATCACAGAATAAAATCCTCTACTGAAAAGCAAAATACACTGTATTTACCATTTCAACACTTTTCAAAATAAGGGCTATTGACATGAATATTATTGAATTAAAATGTCATGCAGATTCTAAAAAAATATTCAAATGGGGAAAAGTAGTAATTTTAGATCAATGAAATTCAGTCTGTATTTATTCCCCATAAGATACAGAAAAAACCCAGAGAATAGGAATTGATTTCATTTTTGTTCATAACTTTCCAGACAGTAAGAAAATGGACCAATCCTCACTGTTAGAAGACATGTGCTCTAATTCTCATTTTAATTTTATGTTTGTTTTTGGATGGCTTTTAGTTTCGCTGGTTTCAGTATAATATAATGGTTTTTGATCCACGAGCTCCTGTAGTCTAACAATGACTGACTGAGCATATTCAGGGAGCCACGCACCTTGGACACAGGCCCATCTTGCTGCAGTACATCTACAGCTGACGCTGTTCCGGGTCACTGGGTGGTGGTTCTGATCTGGATTCCTAAGGACACCTGCTGCCTGCAATAGACACCTGAATGTATGTCAGTGGCAGACCCCCAAGGCATAGGACTGAAATTACACAATTCAAAGAGGTTTGATGCAGTGATAGCAGGGTACCGTGGAATGTTTGATTGTTACTTGTGTCAATCAGCCTCTGCCCTTGTCACCATCCAGGGTCTATGTCGCACAGAACTGACTGTGCAGTCACACCTTAGATGACTAAATGCTTCAGAATTCTACAGAATTAAGACACATCTCTTAGTTCCTTGGTCTTTGGCTTAAATCTTATTTCAGGAAAATCTGGAGAAATATGCATTAAATGGACAGACTTGTGCTGCAGCTGACAGGATGAACACTATAGAGGGCTGCTTTTCACATGCTAAAATATTACTAGGAGTGTTCCAGACTCTGCGTGCTAATTCTCTTATTCCTCACAACGGTCTTATGAGATAAATTAAGTGCTATTGTAATATTTTACATACGCGGTGACTTGAATTAGAGAAGCTAAGTGTGGGGGTGGAAAGATGGCCCCCTGTTAATGGCTTTGTCTCACAACTAAAAGGAAAGGAGAAGCTAAATGATTGTCTACCACAGTGTAGTCAATTTTGGTCACACTTTCCTCCGTCCCCTAACCATTGTGCTTTTGTGGTAAAGCATGATCATTCTTATCTTCCTCCTAGGGGGGAAAAAAACTGACCTCATGTCTTAAATTTCTTCCTGGCCTTTTTTGGATTTTGGAAGCAGCATCTTCCAAACGTATACCTTGAATCACCACAAGGTGGCAGCCTTAGTACGCTAAAGAAAGATATCCACAAATTGGTCATTTGGAGGAAATTCAGGTTATCACCCTACTATCATCCACAGGAATGACAAAGCCCGAGGAATGCCAAACCCAGAGCCACCAAGGACATTATACCTGGGATTGTGTGCACACGAGTTCCTCTTCTGCATCCCCAACTCAGCTGTTGACCCTGAGATCTGCCTTATATCCTCATAAATCACAAACGTTAGAACAAATGCACTCTTGTTTTCTTATAACAAATACTCATTCAAGAACATTAGTTTTCTTTAATTTCTCCGTGCTTTGAGGGCTATAGTCCTGACACAGATTAGCATATTCAGCTGAAAATCCTGAACAATAAAAGAAGAAATCCGCTGTGAACTTGCAGAAATGATACAGAAGAGAATATCAAGTGCCTTGCACTTGTTAGAGACAAAGTTTCTCTGTAAAGGTGGTTGGATAATAATAATAATAATAATAATAATAATAATAATAATAATAATAATAATAATAAGCCTTGTCCTATGTGAAATGGTCAAACACCCTTAAATGCTTTAGGACTGCTATGAGAGACATCTCCAAATGATGCCTGTCACCATGGCAATGGCTGAACTAAGAGGGACAAAGAAATGAAAGGGGAGTAGTTGAACTACCACCTTCAACAGGTAGAGTGCAAAGAAGAAGCCTTGCCATGCAATTCTGTACTGCTCAGCCGGAGGAAAAGCAAAACTCTGCATTCTGTAAATTGGGAAATTATTTGCCTGGTAAAAGGTCAACAGCTTTCTGAGTTTAACAGAAAATTTGTTCCCACACTACTAAATTTTGATATTACTAAATGTACTCATAAGGAAAAATAAATCTACAAACTGGGACATATTTTCCTGCTGGCAACCTCTGCTAAAACATAGATCTGTCATTAAGACGGAAACTTCCCACCACAAAGAGCAACAGCTGGACTCCTCACTGCTCTCTCTCACCTTTGTTTGGGTTTAGGAATTCTACTGCTAGGAGAGAATTACAAGCTGAGAAAGGTAATGTGAGCTCTGAGTGGGGATGAGCTCAGCAGCTGAGCAGGGGCCTGGACCGTGCAAGGTCCTGCTGTACAGCAACAAGAGCATGACGGTGATGTCACCTGTGAGAGGTCAGGCTTATTCAGGGTTGTCCTCTTGAAAAGCAGAGGCTCTGCTAGGGGCCTGGAGCCTGTGTCTCCCACCATAATCTATGTCACCAGTAAACTGGGAACTCCGCAAGCAAGCAAGTCCTGCATGACAAAATGCAGAGGAAGAGATTAACAGGGTGGAGAGAAAACTCTTTTAAAGAAAATGCACATTTCAATACAACTCACAAGCAAACAAGGAACAACTGTAGAGAAATCATGAAAATTGCTCACAGTCTTCTAGGATTTGGTGGTACCCTCTAGAGACGGAATGCCATTGCCTTAACCCACGGGACAGATGGTCGCAGATCAGTACACAGAAGCGATGCTGTCATCTCACCACAAAGAGGTCAACTGCAGTTGTCAGTTTGTTTGTCTTTCACGTGTGAGGCCGGTGACATTCATTCTACATGCCACTTTGTGCCCAGATTGTTGCATGAAAAAAAAAAACCTTTTCTTTTTGTACAAAATGTAAATCTGTGGGAAGTTGACCATAGTTGTGTGTGTGTGTGTGTATGTGTAGGGATTAGGCAAAACATATTCAAAACACTTGTCACAAAGCTAGAAGCATAGTCAAACATTTTACGTATTATTCAATCTATAGTAAATGTACTAAAAACTCAATTTACCACAGCTGAAAATACCACTGATTTTCATTTCTTCATTCATTCACCCACTCATTTATTAGTTTGACACCAAGGAGCTGGGACTCAAATGTACTCACCATCTTCCTCTCCTTCCTTCAGTTCTCCTTGGGAATCTCTTTGTGCTCACCCTAGATGAAGTTGATATAAATCTGCACGTCAGGGCAGAGCAGAACAGAGCAGTCAGAGTGGAGGCAGAATTAAGAGAACAGGCAGAGGACACCTGGCGTGTCATGCCCAGGGAAGATGCAGAATTGCCTCCTAGGGTGGAGAAATGCTCTCCCAACAGGGAGGACAGAGTCGGTGAAGAACTGCACTGTTTGGACTCCAGATTTAGAGTAACTAATACAACCACAGCAATACAATACACAATACAGCAATACAAACCACAGCAATAGTAAGCCAACTAGATTTAGCAAAACTAAAATAAAAGGCCCAGATACCAACTAATTTCTCCTCCAAACTTGGGTGAAAAATTGCCCTCTTTACTGTACAGATTTAGGTTACCTTGAGCATTTGGTTACTGTGATAATAAAGAAGGCAGTGCTCCCAGATTTACTGTACAGACTTTGGTTACCGGGGGCATTTGGTTACTGTGATGATAAGGACAGCAGTACTCACAGAGCAGTAAGACTGACTACTGTGTCTCAATGCAAGTGAGCTCCATGTTCCCATAGTTTGTACTCGAAGATCCTTTAAAAAGAAGCAAGCAATTTAACCTAGTAGAGTTATTTTTCTTTTTTTTAAATTTATTTATTTATTGAGGATTTCCGCCTCCTCCCCGCCACCGCCCCCCA